>NC_133434.1:8844462-8951962 GCF_011762505.2 Arvicanthis niloticus
TGCTTGTTAATCCAATTGGGAGCAGTTTCTCTGACTCTGAGCAGAGAATACTGTTTGCTTCCACAAAATTCCACCCCTGCCTGTTAGAGGCCGGGTCAGAAAGGGACACAATCACCTCAGGAGGATGGGAATGGCTTCTGTCCTCTTCTCTTTCCCCACTCTGTGTCATGGCCCACTGTTGAAGAAATAGAGACAGTGTAGGTGATGGGAAAAGACACTGCCCAAGGCAGTGAATAAATATAAGCTTGGAGCTCTGCCGGCTCATGGTCCTGTCCAGAAAGCACTACTCGGTTTGAAGCTAATTCGCTCCTTTAGGCCCCATGTTCTCACCTCTAACCTGAGAGAGTTAGGTTGAGTGGGGCCTGTGGGGTCCCTTCCATATTGTTTAAAGCAGAAGGACTCCTCAGCTGGACACTCCCCTCCCCCCATAGAAAAGAATTGGTAAAGAACCCTAAATGGCTATTTAAAACTCTGAGCTCTCATTTCTGAAGCCTCTCCACCACTGACAGGACATTGAGACCACCTCCAGAGGTTTCCGTGTTGAATTCTCTGTCCCTGGGAAGTCCAAGGCTCCTTTCTCACTCAGCATGGCCGGTGCTAAGATCTGAGGCTGTAAGAAGTATCCTGTTCTGGCATCAACAGTCTGTCAGCTGAGCTATGTTTGCTTCAAACCTTAGTTAGGGTTAGGCCTTCGTGGGCAGGGCAGTGCCTCTGAGATGTATGTAATACACCTCAAGCCCGGGGTGGGTCTTCCTTGACTTTCATCTTTTGAACAATACAAAGCAAGAAAGCAATGAAATCATATAGGGTGTCAGGCAGTTTAGCTCAACTGAGTTTTTGCCCTATGAAGCATGTCCCAGCACAAATGGATCAGACCCCAACCCACGTCTCCACTAAACCTCAGCTATTGAGAACAGCGGCTTCATTAAAAGCTATTTCCCTTGCAGCGTGTTTATAAAAGCCTTTCCTTGGCTCGTATTTCCTCTAGCCTAAAAGAAAGAAGACAAGATCTAAAAGACATCAGGTTGAGGCTGGCAAGATGATTCAGTCCATGTACTTGCTCCTCAGAAACTACATCAAAAAAAAAAAAAAAAAAAAAAAAAAAAAGCTATGCACGGTTGTACCTGCTTGTAATCCCAGCTCTTGGGCGATGGAGACAGGTATTTCACATTTAAATGTTTTTAATGAGCCAAGAGTTGTCTGGCGCAGTGTACCTCAAAGCATAGTATTAGAGTTTTTGTCTTTGGCCAGCTTCCTGTGTAATACCTTACGTCTCATCTCAGATGTTCAGGGGTTACAGCTGCCTTGATTTATTCAGGCTGTTGTAATGAGATGCGTACAGAGCTTTCTGAGTGATGGGGGTTTATATCTCATGGTTTAAACCCAGCTCAGACTCAGTGTCTGGAGAAGGTTGCTGGCTCACAGATGGAGGGAGGCTTCTAGCTGCAACCTCACAGGGTGGAGGCTCGCTAGGGTTTCTTCCAGGAGGCACTAATCTTATTCATAAGGTCTCCACACCACACCCGTGGCCTAATGACTACCAAACAACAATTATTTTGGGGTTAGTCTCTCAGCATATGAATCTTGGCAAAACAGACATTAAGCACTCAGACTCCTCCCGGTTGAGGTCTCCCCTGTAGCTATCCTAAGAACAGACTGAATCTGGCTCCCACGACTATCAATGGTCTATTCAAGCAGCTCTGACAGAAAACAAAGCCGTGATTTCTAAGCAGGTCTGGCCGGAGCAATGGTGGATCACAGGAACAGCCCATCAGCCATCACCTAGTATATAACAGAGAGACTGTAGTGTGGGGGAGGGACTTGTTAGTCTCTAAGGACATCATAATGCCTACAGTCTTCCTGGGTTTCTTGGTCATTCCCATTGCCTCTGATCCCCAGTCTACATCTTCCAAGACTCTTCTATTTTTGCACAGTATTTCCTTTCTTCCTATGCACAAAAGCGGTACTGATGCGGGTGGGTCTTTCATTAACTGGGCACAGAAAATTTGGCTGCCATTAGCCCCATACAGAGTAAAGCCACTCACTGCAGTGAAGAAAAAAAGGGGAGGAGGAGTCTCTTAGAGGATTCTGGGGTGTGTCTTTTCTTGTTAATATGCCTTCAAGAGAGACTTTTAACCTGGGGGAAAAAAATAACTTTTAAAATCCCAAGAGTATAGAAATGTCCGGGGTTACACTAAGAGATTAACTTCTAATTTCATTAAAGCATTGATGACGGGCTCTGCACCAATGGCCTATTTTCCTTGTTGGAGATTTGGCATATTTTGTGCTCCCCAAAGGATCATTTTGCTCTGGAGACATAGAGTCATGAGAGATAATAATCTCAGCAGACAAATGGAAGGGAGAAGCAATAATAAATATCCCTGCTAAAAGGACAGAAAGGAAGTAGAAGCTTGGGGCATCTTTGGAACACCAGCTGCTTCGTAATCAAGGTGATGATAATGGAGTTCCTTGGCCAGGCTGCAAAAGCATCCTTTCTTTAGTTACAGGTGTCAAAGCCTAAGTGTCTGGCCCTTTTTTATGGCCACCATTTAGTATGCTGCAGACGTCTGTTCGTCTGTTCGCAGTACAGCCACGATGCCTTCTCTCTTTTCATTCCCCAACACTCCCTGTCCCAAAGCTTATTTCCTTCCCAATTTTCTCTTAATCCAACACTGCCTGTTCCCTGTGCTCTAGAGGGAAAGCGGTCCTGCTTTCTAGGAAGGTCTAAATAACTGTATTTGTGCTCACTGGAGCCTGCCCCGTTCCGTACGAGGACTGTGATTATAGAAACAATGATAAAGAAAGGGAACTATTTTCTTTTTCATTCCATTGTACTTATTGACAACGTGCCTTGAGAATCTTCTGGAAGACTGGGGGTCCTGAAGGCATCTGCAGTCGGGTGATGCTGAGAGAGTATGGGATTATAGCAGGGTGAAAGTAATGGGATGAGAAAGGACCACAAGGGTTGGCAAACCATCCGATGGAGGAGAGGAGAGAAAGACCAGGGATATTGCTGGGGGTTCAGTGTGTGTTTCCTTCAACATTCACATGTTCGAAATTCAATGTCCACAGGTATATGTTGATTATGTTTAGGGGTGGGTCTTTGGGGGATATGTATGATTAGATGAAGTGACAACGGGGGCAAATCAACAATGGCATTAGAGGCTTTATAAGAGGGGAATGGAAGACTCCAAGCTGGCCTTCCTGCTCTGTCACCGTGTTGTGTCACTCTTCACCTTGTTATGACACAGGAAGAAGGCTCTCATGATGTGCCAGTCCCTCCGTATTAGACTTGCAGCTTCCAGAACCGTGAACTAAGTGAACCCTTTATTTTTCTTCATATAAATTACTTAGTCTGTTTAGAGTTCAGTTATGGAAAAGTAAAATAGCTTACAATAGATGCCTCCCTGAAGAAAGAATCCCATATGTTTTAATGAAAAGCACTGGGAGACACAGAGGGTCTGACATGGGTTCTACATAGGAACAAACTCATTCAGGTGAGGGGGAAAGAGACCAGGAGGATGCTGTTGGCTTGGATGTGTTCCCTGCCATCCATGTGCTAGAAACTCAGTACTCAGAAACTCAATACTCAAATTCGTGTGCTAAGATACTCAGACGTGAGTCTTGAGAGTTGGAGGCGAGGGAAGGAGCCGTAAAGAAGTCTGGCAGAAATCGCTTAACCAACAGACACTGCACAATTAAAATATCTTGGAGCTCTTGGGCCCATGGCATGAAGCATCTATGTATGTCAGGAGGGGAGGGAGGGGGAGGGAAGGAAACAGATGTAATTCAGAAACGTATCAAAACCAAGGAAATTCTCTCTGTTGAGTCGGGAAATAAGTGGAAAATTCTGATCAGGTATAAATGTTGAGGGGAAAAAAAATAAACTTCATTATGCTTCTAAGAGATGTGTTAATTTCTAAGAATAATTAAGAGCAGCAAGGATTAGAATTACATCTTCAAGGAGAGGGAGTTGACGAGAATGGTGAGAATCCTTCTCAAGTAGACAGGCTTTGAGGATAGCATAGTAATTCTGAAAGCTATCCTCGGTGTTTTGCAAAGTCCCAGGCAGACTTCAGAACAACACATAAAGTCCCAGGCATGCACCCAATGCAAGAATCCCATTACGAGAGCAACATGAAGAGTCCAAAAGGCTCAGAGGTGTATCGGAGGTAGCATCCTGTCTGAACTCAGCCTACCACCAGACGCTTGCCTCTGTTTAGAAATAACCCTTAACCTTAGTCTTGGTTGATGGGAAAGTCATTAGTATTTCTTTTCCTACCATGAGGCCTGCTATCTGCACTGGGGCCTGGATCTCTGTGGACATTGGCCTGTGTGTGTGGATCTAGAGGCCTGGAAAGGGACCAGTGAAACTTGGGGGGCGGGGCGGGGGGCGGGGGCTGTTCTAACACATTCCTGCTAAGAGCAGCAAAGCCTGGTGGGAAACATCATGTCAGAGACCAGCAAGCTCACGAGAGAAGAGATAAGAAAAAGCTGAATTCGATAGTACAAACCTATCCCAACTCCTGGAAGGGAGAAACAGGAGGAGGAGGGACCTATGTAAATGACCTATAGAGGGACCTGCTATCTTGCGGCCCAGTACCTTTGAGCTTCTGTGCCAGGTCTCTGGCAAGGTTCCATGCTCAGAAATGTTCTCTGGAAACTGTCTCTATTCCTATCATTATCCACGTGTCCCTGCTCCAATTAGTTGCTCCAGGACATAAAAACCTGAACAAAATCCTAGTGGGGGCCTCCAGACCACTATCTGTACCTATAAGAAGAGCCACTATGCCAGCAGCGTGGTCGAAGAAGTCCAACCTCCAGAACTACAATAAATTTATTTCTGTTATTTAAACTATTTAGTATCTTGTAATTTGTTATAGCAGCCTGAGAAGACTAGGATGATGTGATAGATGGATGGAATGATAGACAGACAGACAGACAGACAGACAGACAGATGATAGATAGATAGATAGATAGATAGATAGATAGATAGGTGGATGAATGATAGATGATAGATCTTTATTAAGTACAAGTCCTTTACCAGATTTATGCTCTGTAAATTTTTTCTCCCTGTCTAAGAATTGGCATTCCATTTTCTTTTTTTGTTTGTTTGTTTGTTTGTTTCTTGTTTTGGACATTTTGAAACAGGGTCTCTCTACCTAGCCATAAATATCATAGAACTCTATATACAGACCAGGCTAGCTTCCAACTCACAGAGATCCTCCTGCCTCTGCCACTGAGTGTTGGGATTAAAGGCCTCAGCATTCCATTTTCTTAACTATGTCTTTGGAAGACCACATTTTTTTCTACTTTTGTTGAAGTTCAATTCACCAGTCCATCACATTACAGATTATGCCTTTAATATCGTAAATATGAAGTTTGACTAATCCAAGATCACAAATATTTTCTATCATATTTTTTAGACATTTAATAGCTTTATGTTTTATAATTGGGTTTGTTTTTCACCTTGAGATTTTTTTTTAATGGGAATGTGAGATAAAATGTAGATTGACGTACATTTTTGCATATGGGTATCTAATTGCTGTTTTAATTAGTGTAGCTGTGAATAAGACTTGAAGCTATGTAATGCTGGTCTTCCATGTTTGTTGCTTTTTCCTCCAAAGCTTTGTTCTGTTTCCTTTGTATTTCTAAATAAAATTCAGAATCCCCTTATGAGTTTCTGTTAGAAATTCTGCTCTGGTTTTTATTGAGGTCAGACTGTTGTCTACATCAGGGAGAGGATTCATGTCTCCAGAGCTTGGCCCTCTGGTCCTTGGACGCAGCACATCTCTGTGTCTACATGGTCACTAAATTCTCTCACAAAGAGAATTTATGGTTTTCAAAGTGCAGGGTCTCACACATTTCAGGGTCATGTTTATCCTTGTTTCATTTTCAAGTGTGGTTCTAAATGGAACAATTTATTATTTCGACTTCCCAAAGTTGATTGTTAGTAAACACAAACCCAGCAAGTGGTTGTACATTTGCAGCCTGACAACCTTTCTTGCCTTGCTAGTTCTCACAAGTGATAATGGGTTTGTTTTGTGCTTTAGGGTTTTATTTTTGTAAATTCCATCAGATTTTCTACATGTATAATAATATCGACTAAGAAAAAAGTCTTATCTCTTCCCAAACACTTTTAGAAACTGGATGTGAGGGTGCAGGTCTATAATCCCAGGACTTGGGGCAGAATGATCACAAATTAGGTGGGCTACATAGTCCAGCCCTGTCTCAAAAACACAAGCACTCTTTCATCCAATTTAGCATAAATCATACTTTTGTAGCTTCCTTGGAAGTTCAGAGACATCGTGTTCCAAGTCTCCTCTGTTCAGGATCTGGAAGACCAAAGCTGTCAGGATTTCTTGAAGACGTTTCATTTGTATTTAACTTTTTGGGAAAACAGAAACTAGTCATAGTTCTATTTTTAAAAAAAGGCTTAAAAGGATATATTTCCCATTAAAATATTATTTTAGCAAGTGATATGTAAGTGCCAGATACATCAGCCCTGTGCTACTGTGTCAGACTCAGAGTGTTGTCATATAGTGTGTGACAGCCTGGAAACCTCAACAGCAAACAGAATTAAATATGTCTATCTGCAGATCATGGGCCTGTGGGGTTGACCCTGCCTGACCTTAGCTGTCAGCAACAAGCAGTTGACTAAGTCATTCTTATCTAAACTAGGCTTAGTTCTTCCTTGCTGTCAGCTGGGTGGTGGCTGATGTATGGTACAGTTGAGACCAGCCCTAAATATACTCTGTTCTAATGCCAGCTACCCTCTAGCCGGGTCAACATCCTCTCAAGATAATATCAGGAGGCAAGAGCAGTTTTTAAGGTTTTAGAAGACATTTCCTAATGCCCCTATTGGTCAAAATCATTGTTGAGGGCCGGGATCAGAGGACGAGAACGCTGCAAAGTTGCATGCCAAAGGCATGGGTGCAGGAGCCATGATAATTAAGACAATACAGTCACTACTGGTTAGAGCTTAGGGGCTAGTTAGGATGGACGACTAGGGACGCAGACACCATATGTTCAGCACCTCCTCCCACAAGCAATCACACTGGCATTTTAACGTCCAACAGTAAAATGATTAATGAAGCATGCCAGTCATTCTTCAAGGTAGTAAGATCTAAGATGTTTATGAGGACAGAGTAAAGGGTGGTTAGCATGTGGACAAATATGCAATGTTTAATTTTTAGGAATTCTTCCAAGGCAGAGGAGCCCAGGGATCCACGGCACAAATGGATTCCAACATATAGAAAATTGGGTATTAATTGGAACATTTGGGGATGAAAATGATGGAAATACAAGGAATAACTGGCATCGCTGCTCCGTTTCCTTTTCCTTCCCAACCTTGAATCTGTTCCTTAATCCAATGGGATGGGCAAAACTAATTGGCCAGCCTGATCTTGAACTCACAATGTCAGAACTCTATGTACCACAAACACATACCATCACTTATTTAAGAACACGTCTGTCAGCTGGCTGGTGGTGGTGGTGGTGGTGGTGGCTCACACCTTTAATCCCAACCACTAGGGAGGCGCGGGCAGGCCAGTCTCTGAGTTCAAGACCATCCTGGTCCACAGCGTGTGAGTCCCAGGACAGCCAGGGCTACACAGAAAAACCCTGTCTCTGAGAAATGGAAAACTTCAGACTCTTGGGAGTCTGTGCTCCAAACTGCATTGCGTATATGTTCTGTATCTCAACATTCGTGTTTATTAACAATGCCAGAAGGGCCCCTTTACACAAAAAAAAGCCCCCTTCTTTCTCGTTCTTTGCTTCCAGGCTACGGTGAAGCGATTAGCTTCTTCCGCCACATTTTATGCTGCCTTAGCAGAAGTCCAAGGAGACAGGACCAAAGAATCATTCACCGGAACCTATCAGGGTATAACTCAGAAGAAACCTTTCCTCTGTTTGAGTTGATTCTTTATGGTGTTTTGTTAGAGTAACAGAAAGCTAACAATTGCTATAGATGTTAGCGTAGTGAAATATTTTCCAGTAGGGTTAATTGTTCATTCCTCTTATGTGTGTGGTGTATGCACTTGTTCCTGTAGGTGCTTATATTATGGGCACGCGTGCACATGCATCCGTGTGTACAGGATGGAGGTCACGGAGAACAGACCTCCATCATCCTCCAGGTTATTTTCTGAGAGAGTCTCTCACTGAACCTAGAGTTTATCCATGAGGCTAGGGTGGTGGGCCAGCAAGCCCTCTGGTCCATTTGTCTCCAGCTTTCCAGCACTAGAGTTACAGGTGCCAGCCATCTGGCTTCTGTGAGGATGTTGCAGTCTGCACTCAGGTACTCACGTCCTCAAGTTTGTTCGGGAGCCACTTGACGATGTAGGCATCTCTCCAGCCCTAATTAGCCATTTTATTTCTCGTGGTATTTCACTTTACGATCCCACAGATACCCATAAGTTAGCTCCATAATTACAAATTCAAGACGAGAGCTGGGAAATATTTTACGATGTTAAATAATTTATATCGCTCTCACATATTTACAGAGACGTAGGTATAGATATAAATGTACCATGTTTAAGGTGCAATCCGAGGATGCCGAGATAGAAACGGAGGCAGAGGCAGTGGTTCCAGTTAGCTTCTGTTAGTCAGCAAACAAGAAAATGCCCCCGCAGAGCAGACATGCCTCAGTCCACTTGACAGAAATAATTCCTCAGCTGAGATTCTCTGTTTCCAGATGTGTCAAGTTGACAATAGAAGCGAACCATTATACCTGGTAATGTAAAACCCAAATGAAAAGGACCTCACCGATCCGTGGAGAACTGCAGACGCACCCCAAATCACTCACGAGAAACACAACTTGATGCAAATCGCAAGAGGTTTACTGGCTAGCCAGGGCTGTCTTTCCTTCAAGCCCGCGCAGGGGCAGCGGAATTCAGCAAAAGAACAAAAGAAGTTTACAGCTTTTAAGGGGGAATCTACAAACCAGGTGGGGGTGGAGTTAGGGAAGAGGGAAGGCTGAGAGTGGAGTTCGGGAAGGGGGAAGGAGGGGGAACAGGTCACTAGGTCATCGATACATTTGATCTCAAATTCCTAAGATGGATGGTGTGTCACTTTATAATTGGCTATTTCGAACTAGTTTCACACTATATATCATGAGCTCCAGTTCAAGGGGGTCAGGCTTATCTCAAACTTTTAGCATCCTGGCACCAACTGTCTCAGGGCTGTTGGTTCAAAGCCCGGCCAAGCTAATCTCGGGCCCATAGCATCCTGGCACCATGAATCTTAAGGTTTGTTTAGTTAGGGCCATCTGTTCAAATGGTCAGCTAATTTCCTGGGACTGAGGCAACACAGTGTTTGACTTACAGGTTTTTATGTCTTTGCTTTTAAGAGTAGGGTTCAGGGGATCAACTTATGATTTTTCTATCTTTCAGTAATCAGTATGTAGATTAGGCTAGCCTGGAAATTGTCCTGAGGGCTAGATTATAGGCCTCCACACCCAGCATCAATTGTGATTCATTCCCTGCCCCCCTTCCCCCCACTTCTCTTCTGTGTATGTGTCTGAGTGTGTGTGTGTGTGTGTTTGTGTTTTTCTTTCTTCAAGAAGACCTAATGAATCCTGAGCTATCCTCGAATTTACTATGTAGCTGAGGATGACTTTCCCGTTTCCACTTCCCCAACGCTGGGATTATAGGCATGTACCGTTACTCCTAGGCTATATGGTAGTGATGATCAAACTCAGAGTGTTGTACATGCCAGAAAAACACTCTACCAACTACGCTTATATTGACTGCTTCCCACAGAACTACCCTGACTCTTTACCTATGCAGCCAGATGATCACTGAACCCCTGAGTTGTAAATATTTCCATTTTTTGTTAAAAATGCTAATGAGCTTTTTTGTATATTTCCAAACACGCTGAAATAGCTTCAGTCCAAAATTGGGATTGAGACTTGGCGTGATGGCTCTCACATCATAATGAGCCTTGTAGAGGAAAAATTAACATTTTTCAAAAAGCTGCATAAAAGAATCTTACATCTCACATGTACTATTTATATTTTATGAATATACATTCAAGATTTATGTATTCTTCTATTACAACCACATTTTATTCTATTCCTTTGGATGAGAGTTAGCAAGCGATGCAAACTGCAGCCTACAGCTGGCTGCCTGTTTTCATAAAGAATAGCAAAAGCAGGCACATAACCTCACTCATGGATTTATAGATTCCATCCAGTTGCTTTAGGGCAAAAGCAGAGTGGACCTACTTAGGAAAGAGACCATTTGAGAGGATAGAATACTTCTAACTTGTCTTTTAAGAACAAAATTTGCTGATTTTTGCTTTAGGTAAATACCATTAAAACACAAATAATATGAAAATATTCACCATAATGTAATTTTGATACGCTAGAATAAAAAAAAATAAATGCATTTAGATAGAACAAATCGTGGCTTAGAAGATGCATATTTGTCTGGATATTATAGGTTCTTTAACATAGGTATGTAAATTCTAGTGTTTCGGATATTTGGCCAACTTTTGATGATCTAAGACCATGGCTTTGTATATTTTTTTTCAAATTTCGACATTCAAAAAAGTAGTGCTGTGCTTTACATAGTCTTTTTTTTCTCAATCTATCATTTTTTAAGATGGAGGTATATAGTGTGGGGACCTCTATTTTGACTCTCAAGTCTTGCAAATGATAAGAACAAGATCCAGAAGGAGACTTCAGGCCTGCAAAGAATTCCAAGCCATGGTTACAAGCAGAAGGCAGAAGGGAGCCCCCGACAAGCTATACACAGCGGCTGTCAGTTAGAGCCGTAGGTTTACTGACAGGGGCTGCTCTGGCTGCTGCCCATTCCAAACCTGAAGGGAATGGCAGTGGGATAGCAACTATGGGCCCATGGAAGACGAGCGGGTAGGAACCTAACAGTGTCCGTTGTCAATATTTGATCAGAAGCTCCATGCTCATCCAAGGGCCCCTGGGAGGGAAACTTGCATCAGGAAGCAGGCTCAACTAGGTCAGCTAGGTCAGCATAGTTTTGTTGAGACCTGTTATGCTCCAAGTTCTTCACGAAGTCACATGACTTGAACAACTTTCTGATTTGAATGGACAGCTGAAAACCCTGGAGTGATTACACTGGTCACCACTGTACAAATGTACACATTCAAAAACAGTCTGGTGGGCAGACTAGAAAGCCTGCTATTAAGAAAGCCCTGGGGTCTATTTTATACATCAGAGACCTGCGAGCTCCCGACTCTGTCACAGTAGGAGGCAATCTGGGAAGTTACCAGGGGACAGACAGCCCCATGGCCTTGAGAGTTCTACAGAAAAGGGATTAAGATGGCTCTGTAACACAGAGCCCCCAGATGTAATTTAATTTTATCCAATCAGCCCGGCAAAGGCAAAAGGTAAAATCCTTACAAATGAAATTAAAATACAATGTAGGGTAGCCTGGAAAGCAGATTTCCGCTTTTCAGTCCGCTTTCCTCTGGTTTCCTCTTTGAACCCAGGGTGGGGAAGTATGCGTCTGCTTTGATCAGTGTTACCAAATCAATTTCTTCCATTTTTTTCTGCAGGAAGTAGTGGGAAAGAAGAGTCACCAATGTTTGCTTCATAATTTAGGGAATGGAACGTTATTCCGTTTCCCACAAAGGTCTGGAGCCAGGTTTGGACTCTTTTCCTGAGGGTGACAATTATTTGCCACCCTTCTTTTCCAAAACTACACCTGTGATCTTCTGTCAGTAACAAAAATGCCTGAAGTACATTCTGTTTCTCTATACCACTCCTTCATCCCAGAGCCGCCTCTAGCTAGAGTTTTAAAGCAGGAAGAAACCTTGCGGGTCACCTTGAAAAATCCTTGGGGGGGGGGGGGGCGGGGACTGGGCAGGAAAGTTAAATAAATGTCCCAATGACTCAACGTTTTTGGTGTCAGATAAGAATCTACAACCCAGCTACTTGATGTTTTAGTATGAGTACTCTTCACTGTGTCACTCGGTGTGGTTGTTAACACAAAGGCCTGGAGCCAGTCTCCAGACAACCCACTCCAGCCTCTCCTGCTCCTGACACAAAGGCCTGGAGTAGGTCTCTAGAGAATGGACTCCAGGCTCCATTGTCACTGGAATGTTTGTTTTATCAAAATATTGTGTTCCGACTCTGACACTTATTTTTTTTTTAATTATTCAACCTTTCTTCAGATGCTTCTTCATTGTTGAGTTCTTTGCAAACATCAGTCTAACCATCTGCACAATACAGACCATCCCAAAGCAGCTTTGCAGGGTTCTTCTGAGGATTATGTGAAATAAAATATGCAAAATCCTTTACAAACTGAGGAAATGGGTACTGAAACTTCAGGGATTTTTATGTCGTTAGTCTTTTTTTATCTTTCCCATAGAACAAGCCAGTGAGCAGCACCCCTGTATGGCCTCTGCATTAGCTCCTGCCCTGTTTGAATTCCTGTCCTAACTGCCTTCCATGGTGAACAAGAATGTGGAAGTATAAGCCAAATAAACCCTTTCCTTCCCACCCCCCCCCACTCTCAACAAAACAATTTCTCATGGATAAAGTCTACGTTCTGTAAACTATGCTTCTCCTTATTCATTCAGTATACATCAACGTTTATCTGAGTCCTCTCCTTGCCTTTCTGTCTCTCTGTCTTTCTCTGTGTGTGTCTATGTGTGTGTGTATGTGTGTCTGTGTGTGTCTATGTCTGTGTGTATGTATCTGTGTGTGTCTGTGTGTATCTGTGTGCATGTCTGTGTGTGTGTATCTGTGTGTATGTGTGTCTGTGTGTGTGTCTATGTCTGTGTGTGTGTATCTGTGTGTGTCTGTGTATATCTGTGTGCATGTCTGTGTGTGTGTATCTGTGTGTATGTGTGTCTGTGTGTGTGTGTATATCTGTGTGTGTGTCTGTGTGTATGTTTGTCTGTGTCTGTGTGTGTATGTGTGTCTGTGTGTGTCTATGTCTGTGTGTATCTGTGTGTGTGTGTGTGTATCTGTGTGTATGTCTGTGTGTGTGTGTCTGTGTATGTGTGTCTCTGTCTGTGTGTATGTTTGTCTGTGTGTGTCTGTGTATCTGTGTCTGTATCTGTGTGTGTCTGTGTGTTTGTCTGTGCCTGTGTGTGTTTGTCTGTGTCTGTGTGTGTGTGTGTGTTTGTGTCTGTATCTGTGTGTCTGTATCTGTGTGTGTCTGTGTGTTTCTAAGGAACCCAGGGACTTGTCCATGCTGGACAACTGTCCTCCCACTGAGCTGTACTCCTGATCCACAGGCATCTCTTGGCTACCAGGCCTATTACATGTAATTAATAGAGCTTCAAAGCTGAATGAGATAAAAGGCAGTCCATCAGGATTTGGAGTAATGCATCCGTAGTTACAATGTGGGATGCTAATGCAGGTATAAGGACAGTGGAAGCCATAGAGACACCCATGAGACTCCACCCATCCCTAATAAGCTAGGGGCTGTCAGTGGTTGAAGAGGGGAGTATCATTTTCTCTAATGGTGTAGATGTTAAGGGACTAAGGGGTTAAGAGGGAAAAGAAGAGGGATACCAGAGAGTAACAGAGGTGAATATAACCACAGCACACTCTATATGTGTGTATATATATGTGTGTATGTCTCTCATATGTTTGAGAAACACTCAAACAGAAAATGGAAGCACACTTGGACAAGCCTGACATTGCAGCTCAGAAGACTAGTCAAGATATTCCGAGTATATTCTGTAACATTGTTTTTGTCATCTTATATCCTTAGCAACATGAGATATTTAAAAGCTTGAGAACTTGGATTGATGTACGTGGTGGTTTTTTGAATGAGAACGGCCCCCACAGGCTCCTATGTTTGAACACTGGGTCCCCAGCCTGTGTACGTCTTTGGGAAAGACTAGGACTTACAGCCTTGTTGGAGGATAGCTTTGAGGTTTCAAAAGACTGATGTCATTCCAAGTTAGCTCTTTCTGTTTCCCGTTTATGGATCAAGATGTGACTCTCCTCTGATACCATGCCTGCCTTCTTCCCAACACAATGATGATAAACCCCTACCTTCAGAAACTGGAAGCCCCAAATAAACTCTTCATTCTTTAGTTGTGTGGTCATGGTATTTTATCAAAAGACAGAAAAGAAACTGGAAAAGGTATTGCTTCAGGACGATTAAACGGGCCATAATAAGCAAGTACATGGAAACAGGGGGAGGGGGTTGTCTTCATTCAGTTCTCTTTCTAGGGAGAATATCTTTTAGAAAAATGATTGTAATTCCAGCTTGTGGGAATAAGTGCTGAAGGAGGGCAATAAACAGTAGAAAGGATTGTAAAGGAAAGAAAAGGCATTGGAGGAAAATCTGTAGAACTAGGACACTAGCTGGAGGGCTGGACGAGTCCAGAGTGGATTTAAATCTTTGGGTATAAGAGAAATAAGGAAGTCAGAGAAGGGAGACAAGTGATTTCTCTCCCGGCTGGAAGGTAATTACAAGAGCGCAGCTTTCTGACAAGTGAACTTATTAAAGATGATTAAATCGATGTTAGAGACCTGGAGGTTGCAAAGATTCCAGTCGAAATGAGCAGTCAGACCTGGAGATCTGAAAGAACACAAATTAGAGCCGTGAGCATGGGTCTGGGAGGTCATCAGTTCTTTTGGCTCCAGCCATATGCACGACATGTGTTTGGGTGTAAAGGTTTCAGAAATAAATAAAATGGATGGTTTTTTTTTTGGGGTTTTTTTTTTTTTTTTTGGTTTTTTTTTTTTTTTTTGGTTTTTTTTTTTTTTTTGTTTTTTTTTTTGTTTTTCAAGACAGGGTTTCTCCGTGTAGTCCTGGCTGTCCTGGAACTCACTCTGTAGACCAGGCTGGCCTCGAACTCAGAAATCCACCTGCCTCTGCCTCCCAAGTGCTGGGATTAAAGGCGTGCGCCACCACCGCCCGGCAAATGGATGTTCTTTTCTCCAGGGAATCATCTACACAGAGGTGATAGTTGATGTTGTACATGGTGAGATAGATTTAAAAAAAAAACAGACAAAAACAGAGAATTGTAGTAGAAACTCTGTAATGTACAGAGAAAGGGAGTCATTAGGGAATTAGAAGGAGAATCAGAAGAACTGAGTGCTTTCCTAGCGCCAGAAGTTGCTACGCAGGCTGCTAGGAGAGAAAAGACATCAGTGACACCACTGCAGCCAACTCAGAATGCAGCAATACTGATAATGCCAAGTAAGGTGTGTCCACTGGGCAATCGTGGCAAGACAGGTATAGGAATAACCAATGGTTTTTGGATTGGGTTATAAGGCCTGTTCTGTGGGAAGAAATTCAAGCCTGGCACTCTACTTCTGGTTAAAAACCCAAGGCCCTGGGGAGGAATGTGCTATTGTTGTTTTGCTAAACTCTATGTTGTCAAAGTGCCTTCTAAATATTTCCCGCCGCCATCCGTTTGTGCCGCCCACAACTTGACCAGAGAAACTGCTCTCTGCAGTCCTCAGCAGTTGATGCAGAATCATCACTGGTCAACATGCTGAGAATAAGTATCTATTGAATACTTGGGTCTAAATGCTTCATCTATATCCACCATCCCCAACCCCAAAGACCCAGGGAACATCATGGAAGAGTCAGAGGGTGAAGAATAGGGCTAGGGAGTGCTGTCTTTCAGCTATGGCATCTTTGTTACTCTTCTATTGCTGTGAAGGGACACTATGACCAAGGCAACTTACATAGAAGAAAAAATTTATCTGGGGCTGACAGTTTCACAGGGTACATCCATGACTATCATGTCAAGAAACATGGCAGCATGTGGGCAGGCATGGCTTTGAAGATTTGACCTGAGACCTTACATCTTCATCCACAAACATGGGGCGGGGAGCTAACTGGAAACGACATGGGCTCTTGAAACCTCAAAGTCACGTCCCAGTGACCACCCATCCAACAAGGCCACACCTCTAATTTTTCCCAAACAGTTCTACCAACTGGGTAACAGGCATTCAAACATATAAACCTGTGAGACCATCCTTATTTCAACCGCCATACATGTTATGACTACCCATCCCCCAACCCCTACCCCATGAAATCACCGTAGCTATGTTTACCTATAGAAGATCAACCCAATAAGATCAGTCAGCATTTAATAGGCGTCACTAATTGGATTCGGTAGGTTATTAACAACAACAAAAATAAGAGGACATGAAGTCGGGAGCAGGGTATATTGGGGTACCTGGGGAAGTAGGAAGGATGTGTTGGGGCTTCTACAAGGAGGAAGAGGAAATAGGGTGCATATGATCAAGGCATATAGAAAGCACAGAGGTCCTTATACTCACGGAGAAGCACAAGAGATCCTGGAATGTTAGCATACTGGGTTGTTCCTTCAAGGGAAGTAATGCATAATCTGTTATCTACCCAGAGGAATGGGAGTGAGCATGCATTCTAGCTTGGTTACTTTTGTGCTGTGTGGTCAGAGACCACTCTGGGTTCTTTCCCAGGCCCTTAGCATAAGCTTGTTTGTCTCAGTCAATTGATGGAAGCCATCTTTTTGGAAGGTGACGCAGGTACCTTACAAAGAGGTCAGATACAGTCACATCTCAGCTTTGCTTCTATTAGCTTTCTTTGTTCCTCGAGGAGAATTATGGATGTGTTTATTGTGCACATATAATTGAGTTAATTGTTGCCAGGAAAGTTTTCAGCAAATTGTGCTGTGCTTAAATAATAATAGTAATAATAATAATAATGATAATTAATAATTAAATAATAATCCTAAAATAAATTACTGAGGGTCAGACTCCTGAAGTTTGAACCAACACAGGCTACTTAGTCATGTTGAACAGCGAAGTGCTTGCTTCCTTGCTTCCTGAGGGGCGTTACTCTGCTGGCTGTGGTCTTTGCAGAGCCCCCCATAAAGATGCATTGTTTACATGTATGAAAGTGCCAAAGAATGTATAAAATGTGGTTGTGAAAAAAAAAAGAAAGAGGAAGAGGATATAGAAATCCGAAAGGCAGAATTAAAATCCATAAAATTTCAACAAAGTAGCGCCGTGGAATGTTCCAGACAGAGAGGGGGAGAAAAACATCGGCGCAAGAAAAAAACAATCACTGGATTTAGTGATTAAAACATACATAATGAACTTCGGGGATGAAATTTAAGTTCAGCTAGGGGGAATTAAGAAACAAAGGGATAATGAGAGCGAATGGGCCGCTCACCAGCTGTGAGTCCCTTGCTGCCCTTATGTAAAGGCTGGTGTGCAAACAGAAGGGCCATGTGGGGAGAGCACACACTTGGTAAATGAACTCCCAAGAACAACGTAATGGCTGAAAACGAGGAGTGATTTGCAAATCATAGTCACGTTGCCACTATGGATGCAGTAATAACCTGAGTTTCCCCCATAATGATAGTGCTTATCACCCTACTCAAGGCAAAAGGAGACTTTCCATCTCAGATACACTTTGTAATTATTAGTTAAGTGAAGCTTCTTTCTGTGTGTATGCCTTTTTAAATGATCTGATTAAGCTTTTATCTTTTCCCCCAGAGAGCTAATCAAATATGTGATAAAACCACTTAGAACCTCATTATAAATTTCCTTCCTTCTCATGTACTCCCCCTTGGTGATAAAAAATGTGCTGCCTGTCCAAAAAAAAAAAAAAAACCAGAACCAAATGAACAAAACACACTTTGCTAACCCGTCTCTCTTCTTTCATTATGACATCTGCTCATCCCACCTACCCTGTGAATTGAGCCAGCACCTTGCATTTTGGTGGCACATGGTGACAGAGAAGCGGAGGTTGGCTTCCAGATATAAATTAAGTCTCTGATCAACACTGTGGGGACCAGACCAAGGCTTGTTTTATGAAACGGTGAAGATGAACACCCGGTATGGTTCTCCTTCTATCAGTGGCTTGGGAACGGAGAATCGAGAAATTCACGTTTGAAACTTGTCATACTGTAGTGACTCCGGTGGCCCGGCTAGTTCGTGTGTCATTTCCACAAGACTTATGCTAGATGATAGACAGACAGTTCACCTTATCCTAAAGATGGCCCTGACTCAAGTTAAAACGGGTCTCCTGAAATGGTTGGTACCAGTTCTACCAACTTGAGCCCCCCAAATAGTACAGCTATTAGGTTTTGCTCCTCAATTCCCAAGTCTTCTACCCATTAATCTTATTTAACTCCTTATTGTCTCAGCTGCTCTCCTGAACTCACTAGATTTTTGTCCTCCTAAAGTCTCCTCCATCACAGAAGACAAGCCGTTGCTCCAGGGCTACCCTGAGAAGGGTGAGGGAGAAGGGCACAACCGTGTGCCACATTTGAGACCCAACTGTACTGTTCTCAACACGGTCTGCCTCTGTATATGCTGGGTTCTTCCTCTTTGTTACAGGCTCACTTCTAGATTAGTCTGGTTCGCTTGTGAAGAGTTTCCCTCATCTTTCCCTTATAAATTCATTCAGCTTTTTTTCTGTGTTCCGCTCAAACACACACCCATTTCTTGGATTGCCCGGTTTTCGCTCTATTTCTCAGACACACCATGTCCACTCACCCATCAACTCTGTGTAATCCTACCAGCAATGGAGGAGTGTCCTCCTTTCTCTACATCCTCACCAGCATGTGCTGGTTTTGATCGTAGACATTCCGATTGGTATACAGTGGAATCTCAGGATCATTTGATTTGCATTTCCCTAATGACTAAGGGTGGTGAAGATTTCTTTAAGTGTTTCTTGACCATTTGAGATTCCTCTGTTGAGAATTCTCTAGTTAGCTCTGTGCCTCAGTTTTTTTTAAAAAATTGGGTTGTTTGTTTGTTTTTCAGTCTAACTTCTTGAGTTCTGTCAATGTAGGGTTAGTGAAGTTCTTTTCCCAATCTGTAGGTCGCCAATTTGCCCTACTGACAGTGTCCTTTGCCTTACAGAAGCTTTTCAGTTCCATTTGACAGTTGTTGATCTTAGAGCCTGAACCATTAGTGTTCTGTTCAGGAAACTTTTCCCTGCGCTAATGCATTCGAGGCTGCTTCCCGCTTTCTCTTCTATTAGATTCAGTGTACCTGGTTTTATGTTGAGGTTCTTGATCCACTTGGACTTGAGCTTTGTGAGAGGAGATAAATATGAATCAATTTACATTCTTCTACATGCAGACTGCCAGCATTATTTGTTGAAGATGCTCCCCTCCCCCGCTGTATGGTTTTGGCTTCTTTGCCTCCGATGTTATTGGAGCCTGAAATCATCTATTTTCCTTAATATTTTTAATCCTCAGAAGCCGATAGAGCATCACTTTATTTCCTAAACCCTACCCCAAATATATTGATCATTTTTTTTCCTGTGTTATTCATTATAATATATGAGAGCTTGGGTAGTTAGCTCCTAGGAAAACACACGTCATAATTGAAAAATGACTTTATTTGCTTGTACACTGCCAGTGGATCAGGCACCTAGTAGACACTTTAAGAATAGTTGTCGAATGAATAATGGAAATGCTGATGAAAAGTTGGCTGGTTGATCGACTGGCCTGGGGTGGGATTAGGCAGGTGACGAAACAGAGCAGAAAGTAAAAGAAGAAAGTCAAGGTGTCATTCTTAAAAATCAAACAAGTGCCCTAGATCCCTGGGTCTGATCTAGATTTGTGGAAGGAGAGGGGAGGTGGAGGAGGAAGTGGGTTGTCAGCAGAGAATGTGTCCAAGTCCTCAGGGGAGTTTGATTATGCAGAGAACTCTGAGTCATTTTGGGAAATCAACAGCAATCCTTCATCACGCCCTGAAAGCGGCCACCCCCGATTCAGCTTTGAGGCAGTTTGGGCTTCTCTCTTCTCTTCCTGCTTTGAGGAGAGGGAGCTCACTTTGCTATGACTGTTCAGCACCCTCTGTGCCGTGGTTTCTCTGGATTCGGCTCTTGTTGGAGTACATTCTGCAGAACCGGTTACCACTGTAATCATCTTTCTTCTGAGCTTGGGAAACTGCTGAATGCAGGAAAGGTGGAATTTTAGAGACTGCCTCAATGGTGAGCACAAAAAAACCCTTATCCTAAAGACCCCAAATCTCATCCTTATGCTCTAATCCATGCCACATCTTCTCAGCCCAAGATGCTATCTTTCTTTGGGTCTTTCCTCTTTGTTATTCCCAGCATCAGGAAGCCAATGAGGCCTGCCTCTTCTGCTCTACTATGTCTCCCAGATTTGGCTTCTTTGTGGTCTGAGTTACCTGGTCCTTAGCCAGCTCTTCCCCTCTCCCACCCAAATTACAGCAAATGCTTCCCATTCTTTCTTCTGCCTCAACTCTCTCCTTCTTTAGACACTCCCACTGTCACCAGTAAAAATCACAAAAGTTCAGAGTTTATGGTGTCATTCTTCCATGTGACCTATCAGCAGCTTCTGAGAGCAGGCAGTAGACTCAAGAGCCTAAGACGCTTGATTAAGCGTTCATAAGCTCCTGTACAAAATCACTGCTTACATTTTTCTGCCAGACTACATAGCATAGCAATTCTGCCTGATCCTCAACTTTCTACAACGTCGGCTCTCTCGTCTAATTTGTCTTTCAAAACCTAACTCGGAATTCACCTTCCCTGGAAATATTTTTGTTTTAACCAACAAGAAAAGGCAGGGGCATCAGAAATTACTCATCCAAATAACTGCACTGTCAAAGGCAGACTTGGAGAAGACACCCACGCTCAACTATTGTGTGCTCCTGGTCACTATTTAACTCACAGATCTAGGGATCCAAAGAAGAGAAGAACTGTGGTCCTTAGTTGAGAGATCTAAAACATGAGAGCTAGCATTTATTGAGGCCAACGAGGTGTAATTTCTATGTAGAGTGAACAAGCATCACAACGCTGTAGGATACTGCCATCGTCGTTTTACTAGCTGAAGAGACTCAGGCTTAGCAGTCCCAGAGGTTTAGTGTCAATAAATGAGTCAGGCATCCCTGAAAATACACACTCGATGCTTGAGTGGCTCAAAGCTCAGTGTTCCTTATCCCTCTGTTTTCAGGCTCACAGAGAGGTGAAGAAAATAGTGAGAACCAGAGTAGCAAGTAGGGACAGGGGCAGGAACCAGTGAAAAAACCGAGATTAGAGCGAGTGAGACTTCTTCCACGCGCCGCGCCGTGTGAGGCTGGGGCCTTGCTTCCAGCAGATGGAATTCCTTCCAGGATAGTACATGAAGGGAAGTCTTTGAAGTTTGGCCTGACCCCTGGTTTCCATGTCAACTCCTCGCTCTCATCCCCAAAATCCTCTCCTCTGAGGTGTCTGACTCTTGTCTTTTGAAAGAATATATATATATATATATATATATATATATATATATATATATATATATGTATATGTATATGTATATGTATATGTATATGTATATATATATATATGCTTATTTACAAGGCCTAGAAATCATAACTGACACAAGATGTGGTGATTTTGAACAAAAGCATATATTTTTAGAGGCTCAAGCGTCTGCAATTGAGGCAAGGCATCTGCAGGGACAGTTTGTTTCCGGTATTCATGGTATTGATAGGGGCAAATTGTCTAGGGCAAGAGGACCCAAAATTATCTGTTTATATCTTATGTCCTATCTGAAATGGTTAGACTAGCTTGGGTCTGGATAAATCTCTCAAACAGGCTGTTTGTCTGCATTGATGTGACTGGCTTCTAAGAGAGAGGAAAAAAATAATAACTAGAAGATATCTTACTTGGGAGATGGAGGAAGAAAAAAATGGGATTTCAAAGCTACTGTCAGCTTTAATACATAGGGAGTTCAGGAGCAGTCTGGCTACATGAGTCCCTGCTGCACAACCACATCTCAAAGGGCACATTGGCTCTTGTATATCTCTTGGGAAACAAGCAATCGGCTATGGAGATTTTTAAACCTGACGGTAGATTATCTTCCCAAGGTCAAGCCCCTTTGTTTGTGTTCATTTTCGTTGGTGTTGCTTCTCATTCTGCCTAGCACAACATCCAAAGGGTGGAAAATGCTCTAACAAATCTAGCACCTACAAAGGAGCTGGCTGCTGCCTCCGCTCTCTCTCTCTCTCTTCCTCATACTGTTTCCTCCACAATACGGTGTGAGCCTGGGCCCGGGCTTTGGAAGTGGGATGTCTTGGTTGGCATCGCCATTCTGTCACAAACAAATTGGGCGGCGTTCAAGAAGAAATTTAGTCTTTCTATAAATATTTCTGTACTGTGAAATCAGGGTAAGGTTTTATATTTCAGAATTGTGAGAGCTGGAGGGAATAATATGTATAAGAAAATTAGCATGGTGCCAGGAGTATGGTAATTTTTCAAAATATGATAATGATATTAAAATTTTTCCATTTCTATTTTTCATACTCTCTATAAAATCTTTACCAAAACAAGCATTATACTTCCCTCAAGGCCATTTCTTAGTTGAAATGGTCCATGATCACCCAGCTGGAAATGAATTTACTTTGTCTCTTAAAGTTTGGTTTTGAGCCAGAGCCTAACTACGTAGACCAGGCTAACCCCGAACTTGCTATCCTCTGCCTCAGTCTCCTTAGAGCTAAGATTACAAGCAAATATGTCTATGCCCAGTGCTTGAAGTCTTAAAATTCTGGATCATAAGATAATAGTTCTGGTGGGAAATTAATAAACCACCTAGTTCCTCACCGCTTTGTTTACAGAGGTGAAGAAATGCCCTCATGATTGGAGCAAGTTGGCCAAGTCCACACAGTTGGGTGGGATCCAAGCTCCCTCATTCTGTAGTAACCACAGCCTTCTTGTTTCAGTACAAAGATGGGATAAAAGAGAAGTAAATAAGAACTCAGAGATGGGGCCAACAAGACCTCTTGACTCAAATGCTTAGAAGAAGGAGTTCAGAATCCAAGGCCTTCACGTGGTGGATAAGCTCACAGGGAGAAGATGGATAGTATATGTGCTTTGCTTGGTTCACAAAGTACTTTTGTGTTTGGTTTGAAAGAATTCACAGGCTGGTCAGTTAGCTTAGTAGGTAGAGGAGCCTGCCACCAAGCATGACGACTTGAGTTCGATCCCCAAGACCCACATAGTGGAAGAAGGCAACTGACTCATACAAGTTGTCCATGTTTTGACCTCCATGAGTGTACACACATACACACAATAAGTAGATTAACTGATTAGTAAATAACTCCCAAAGCATTTTTTAAGAAGTGGGAAGAGATTGATATAAAACTTCAGATTACTAGTCTCTGTTGAAAATGTCTGGACCATCTTCCCTGGAGGCTAACAATTTACTGTGGAGTGTGGAGTGGCCATGCTGAATGAGGCTGTGAGCTCCCGTCCTTGGACATGAGTGACCCTGCCTGCTTCCTCACCTGTGTGAGCCTCCCCAGCAAGTCAGACAACATGGGAGTTCACCACTTCCGCCATGAGTGAAGACATTGGGAAGCCGCACTTACAGCTGTTGTGTCTCATTTGTGGGTCTCTATTTTCTACTTCCCTATAAACAGTGATCTCCTTCAGAGCAGTTAGCACACCTCAACAGACTTCGAAGGCAGTACTGTTCAGTGTTCTATGTCCCTCAGATACCAACTTACAGGCTCTCCCGGGCTCAATTGCCTTCTTTTGGATTTTTTTTTTTTTAATGAGAGGAAGAAGCAGAATCAGAGAAGGTGTGATGCAACTCCCCAAAGATGGAACAGCCTCAGTGTGTGGAGCTGGGTCTTGAGGGTTTCTGCTCCTCCAGACTTCCCAGCACAGAGATTTCATTTTCTTCCTGGAAACCATTTCCTTTTCTCTCTGTGTTGTTTGGGTGAGGCTGATCCTGTGGGAATGTGACTCAGACCTGTTCAATGAGAGTTCTGATTGGCTGGACCTTGGTGATTGGCCTGAGATGTGGGCTGCTGGAACTTTCTTCTTGGGTTAAGTTGACCCTGGATAAGGGCAGCCTCTGCATGTTTTCAGGCTTCTCTTGATGAGAGAGAGAGAGAGAGAGAGAGAGAGAGAGAGAGAGAGAGAGAGAGAGAGAGAGGTGAAAAACTACTTAGTTTATACACAGCGTTCTGCCCTGGCATCCCCCAAAATTCTGTCCACTTCTAAAAAGACCCTCTCATCCTTCCAACACTCACAAACCACAACACTACCTCATTATATATCTATTCTGTTTACATCTGTCTCCCAGAAAGTACAGGACTCCCGAGTGACCTCACATTCCCCAAATGCTAATCTAAATACTGGTCTATTGTTACAATGTAAGTCCATTGGAGAACATACAGAGAGAGGCTTAAAGCAGAAAAGAAAGTCTTTATTGCTGGCTGATAGCTACACAGCAAAACTTGCCCAAAACACGCAGCCCAAACCTTACAGTTCTTTGTCTTTCATGCACAAAAACCACATCCTGGTTGTCACACTTCAGTCAGCAAGAAGAACTACAAAAGCCAAAAGGCAAGGTTAACACATTTAGGGACTTTCCTGGATCCTGAAAGGATAGGCCTGGTCTTTAGGCCTGGATTAGGTCTTTGTTCTGGTTTTGTCAAGTGTTGGGACCTACTTGGTAGGCTTTAAGGTGGAAACGGTCTCTCTAACATGGCATCACTTATGCTAAGGTCTGGGAAACTGTTACCCTATAGGCAATAAGGGAAACTCCTGCACACACCTCACACAGGCCCCACACCATTTCCAAGTGAGTGTCTTGCTCTCCATAAAACTTTTGTTCTGAGCAGCTGTGTTTAATGAAAATTTCAGGCCATTGTTTCAGAGTAAGCCTTGTATGAAGTTCTAAAAGAGATGGCCAAAAGCCAGAATGAAGTCAGCCATTTGGTCACCCTTTGTCATTGAACTTAATCTAAGTTCTTATCTGAGCTCCTGAGAAGTCAGGAGAGAAAGAGGTGTCAGCAAAAATTCCCCAAGGCAGTCAGCATCCCTTGGCAGGAAATAAATAAGACCTCATTAGCTTTAATCCTTACAAAAGCTAATTTCTTATTGTTTTGTCTTCCCCGCGCCTGCTTTACATGGAAAGTGACTTGGAAATGACTAATCTGTTTTTTGTTCTTTTCTGCTTTTTTTTCAGATCTTTGCTGAGGTAGAGGCAGAGCTCTCCAGCTCATCCCATCAGAGCACTCTTGTTTTCTGAAGTGAAGCATTGCAGGGTGCTGGAACTGCAAAAACACAGCCCATGCTGACACTTGAACGGAATCATTGCAGGGTAAAAACGGTTTGGCTCCTGCTGGATCATGAATCCATGGGTCTCCCCAAAATTCCCAGACTAAAACCTAACGTCTACCATGAAGCCTTGGTGAGGAAAGGGAGACTTTTGGATTGCTGTCCATTGTTTTAATAAAATGCTGAGGTTGAGGCCCATGTTTTAAGACGGTCTATTTAGCTCACAGTCACGGAGGCTCAAATGCAACCTGCACCAGTGTCATGCCAACTCTGCTAAGACCACATAGTAGATGGCGTCAAATGCTTGCCTCTTCTTCTTCTTATGATTCCTCCCAGCTTTGCTGTAGAGAGCTCCAAAAGGAGCTGAATCATCCACCCCCTTTATTCCAGGGCTCCCAGCTTCTTGGGCTAAGCAACTACTGGTTTTCTCCATTCTCCAACCCCAAAGCGGCCATTATGGTACTTGCCGGGCTCTGATCATGAGAGCCAATATAACAAGTTCCTTCTTACAGTTAAATGTATCCTATTATTCCTATTCCCCTAGAGACTACTGACTGATACAAGCGCTCCCTCAAGAGAGCTAGTACTGGGTCTCATAGGAGCTACTTCCATCTCTTCCAACACCAGCATTTCACCAAGACCCACCTCTTAAAGGGGTCCACCACCTCTTAACATCGCCGCATTGCTGACCAAGCTTTCAACATATAAATTCGTGGGAGATGCATTCAGGTCAGATCCAAACCACAGCAGGAAGCAATAAGACTGTGAGGCAAAAGGCTTCCAGTGGCATTGGCACCCTTATAAGAGAAACCAAGAGAGTTCCCTTCCCATCAGGGCCATGTGTGGATGCTACAAGTTACCGATGAGCTAGATAGTAGGCTCTTACTAGACCACAAATCGGACTAGATGCCTCGGCCTCTAGCACTGTGAGAAAGAAATTTCCATTGTTTGAAAGTGACCCAGTTTGTGACCTATTGTTATCACAGCCTGAACAGACTAAGATACTTTGTGTAAGGTTGCATTTAAAGAGAATACGCCAGGCGGTGGTGGTGCATGCCTTTAATCCCAGCACTCGGGAGGCAGAGGCAGGCGGATTTCTGAGTTCTAGGCCAGCCTGGTCTACAGAGTGAGTTCCAGGACAGCCAGGGCTACACAGAAAAACCCTGTCTCGAAAAACCAAGAGAGAGAGAGAGAGAGAGAGAGAGAGAGAGAGAGAGAGAGAGAGAGAATACAACCCACTCAACAACGGTCAGAGTCAAGGAAAACATAGAAACAGCAAGTATGTCCAGGAAAAGATGTTTTCTCTAGTATTTAGGAAAATGCAAATCAGAACCACAACGAGGTGCAGCTATACACATGCTAGCATGGCTGTTATCAGAACACAAAACCGCCTACTTGAGACATTAAAGAAAACCGGGACTATCAGAAATGCAAAGCTATCCTCAGAACCAAACACCAGCTTGAACCCACCCTGGGTTCCATGAAACCCTATGTCAACTACAGGGCTCACCCCTAAAAAAGGACCTGTGAAGTAGCATGTGTTAACAAGGGTATGGAAAAACTGAAAACTTGTGTGCTGATAGCGGGAATGTGACATACTATAGCCACTATGGCAAACAGTATGGTCATTCCTCAAGATATTAGCATATGCTCCTGAGATTCTACTTCTAGCTATGTGCCAGTGTCCTAGTTTTCTGTTTACTGCTGTCATAAACACCATGGTCCAAGTGCAACTTGGGGAGTGTATTAGTCAGGGTTCTCAGTCACAGAGTCACAGAGTGTAATGCAATGTCTTTCTATATTGAGGGAATTTATTATGACGGCTTACAGTCCATAGTCCAACTCCCCAACAATGATCAGCTGTGAACTGGAAGTCCAAGAATCTAGTAGTTACTCAGTCCCACAAGGCTAGTTGTTTCAGCTGGTCTTCTGTAGAAATAGATTTCAACAAATGTGCTGGAACGTAAATGCAAGCGGCTAAGAAGGGCGAATCGTCCTTCTTCCAATGTCCTTAGGTAGGTCTCCAGCAGAAAGTGTGGTCCAGATTAAAGGTGTGTACCACCACGCCTGAATCTTGGGCTTGTTTTGTCTCAGGCTGACCTTGAACTCAGAAATCTCCTTGCCTTAGTCTCCTGGGATTAAAGGTGTGGACTACCTTGCCTGGGTCTAAGCTTTTCATAGCCACTATGCCTCAAGATCTCCATGCCAAGATCCAGGTCAGAAACTTGTGTCTCCCAGTCTCAAGATCTGGATCACAGGTGAGCCCTCCAGTTCTGAATTGTAGTTCATTCCAGATACAGTCAAGTTGACAATTAGGAGCGGCCATTACAGGGAGGAACGGGTTTGTTTTGCTTGCAGTTTCATATCACAATTTACCACTGAGAGAATTCAGGGCAGGAACTCAAGGAAGGAACCTAGAGGCAGGAACTGAACCAGACAACCTGGAAGAGAGATTGTTACTGGTTTGTCCCTCACAGCTAACACAGCTTGCTTTCTTATATCAGCCAGGGCCACCAGCTCAGAGATAGCAGCACCCACAATTTCTGGGCCCTTCCATACCAATCACTAATGAAAAAGATTAGCCTATAGGCTAATCTGATGGAGGCATTTCCTCAACTGAGATTCTTCTTCCCAGACGACTCTAGCTTAGAAGAAAATGAACCAGGATGGCCATCAAAATGAAAACAGAAACTTAAAGAACTATTTGTTCATTAATATTCATAATAGCCAAAAGGTGGACTCATACCACCTGCCTGTTCTTAGATGAGTGAAAAAATAACATTTAGTATACAGCACACACACACACACACACACACACACACGCTGGAATTCTATTATCCTTAATAAGGAAGGAAATTCTGACACATGCTACAGCAGAGGCAAACCTTGAGGACGTCCCCAAAGTGAAACGAATCTGTCACAGAAGCACGAATACTACAGGATTCCTCTCCCATGAGGTTCCTAGCGTAGCCGCATTCATACAATCAATGAGAGGAACTGGTGGTTTCCAAGAGCTGGAGGAAGAAGAAAGGCAGGAAAATGGAACTGGTGTGGTGACAGGTGGTGATGAGGGTCACACCGCAATGTGGTTGCGCTTAATGCTGCAGAATGGCACCCTTTAACAGGTTTTTTGTGTGATATATACTGGTATGTGTGCTGTGTGTGTGTGTGTGTTTTACCAAAAATTTTTGAGGCAGGGTCTCATGTAGCCTAGGTTAGCCTTATCCTTGATATGTGGCTGAGACTGACCATGGATTTTATTTATTTATTTATTTATTTATTTATTTATTTATTTATTATTCTTTTTTTTTTTTTTCGAGACAGGGTTTCTCTGTGTAGCCCTGGCTGTCCTGGAACTCACTCTGTAGACCAGGCTGGCCTTGAACTCAGAAATCCGCCTGCCTCTGCCTCCCAAGTGCTGGGGTTAAAGGCGTGCGCCACCACCGCCCGACAGACCAAGAATTTCTGATTCTCTTGCCTCTTGCCCCTTAAGTGGTAGGATTCCAGAAATCCTGCCCAGTTTCTGGAGTGTAGAAATAAAACCTAGGCTTTGGGGATGCTCGGTAAGCATGCTATCAACTGAGCTATATCACCAACCTACAGTTTACTGGTTTTTTTTTAAAGCAATCTATGTAATACACTGGATCTCAAATACACCTTTTTCAGACCTCAAATGTGGCTTTGCCTTTCCCCCAATGCCTCATCCCGTCACTTACTTTGTCCAGTGAAGACACCCTGAAGATTATTTGTGCTCAATAAAAAGCTAGCTGAGTGGGTAAATGAACACACTAGTGAAAAATGAACACATTAATATTTATTTTCAATTAAGACAAGGGCTTCTCATTACCCAGCAATCAGCAAGCAAATTACTAATTGGCCGTGTTTCACCATCTGGAGAAACATGCAAGTTCAGCAATTCTAGTGATTCCGTAGGTCTCATTCAGGCTTAACTCAAATACTATCTGTGAAAGCACATGAGAGCTGGCTTCACCTTGCATAGGTGTATTTCAAGTGTACCTTATGAGTGGAGACAGGTCAGAATGAGACACCTTTTGCCAGAGCCTTAACAGTAACTACCTCAGAGACAATATATGCCTAGTTATAGCTGTTCTAGAAGCCCATAGTGGTAGTTGGACAAAAGCATAAATAATTTTGACACGATATGTAAGTTTTAAATCATTCTCTCACCCCATTCAAGTTTTCTTTAACCATCCCCATTCTCGTACCGGCAACCAAACCCATCACTGCTTAGTACCTGACTGCAGTCTAACCTGCTAATTGGTCTCTTCCTTTCTTCCTTCAGTTTCCCATGTATCTTACTCCATTCCCCATGCAGCAGCTAGGCTATCCTCCCAGACTATGTGTCTGATTGTATTATATCCTGACTCAGAATTTTAAGTGGCCTGTCACTATGGAAAGATAAAGACCATTGGCCTACTAGATCTGTGATGATTTGTACATGCTCAACCCAGAGAGTGGCACTATTAGAAGGTGTGGCCTTGTTGGAGTAGGTGTGTCACTGTGGGTGTGGGCTTTAAGACCCTCATCCTAGCTGCCTGGAAGTCAGTCTTCCACTAGCAGCCTTCAGATGAAGATGGAGAACTCTCAGCTCCTCCTGTACCATGTCTTCCTGGATGCTGCCATGATCCCACCTTGATGATAATGGACTGAACCTCTGAACCTGTAAGCCAGCCCCAATTACATGTTATCCTTATAAGAGTTGCCTTGGTCATGGTGTCTGTTCACAACAGTGAAACTTTAAGACAAGATCGTTGCCCTGTCTGGCTCCTGCACAAACATTTAAGTCTCCAATGAAACTCCTTTTTCATCTTCTCTGGGTTCTAGCCAGATACAATGGATTCACTCTCCGGAATGCACATTGATGGCTCATGCTGGCACCCCTCCCCTATTGTCTATTTATTGTCTATTTAATTGTCTTATTGTCTGTTAATTCCTCCCTTATTGTCTGGTTAATTCTTATTCCTCCTTCCATTCTTGGATAGTTCAGGTAAACTAAATCTGGCCTGAGGCTACCTCCACATTTGAGTCCTTCAAAGCTAACTGCAGTCTAAATTAGTGTATGAGCTCTCCGTCCAGTTGAGGAACATGATTTGTAACCAATCAGTGGCTAATAAAAAAATATCAGTGGACCAAACTATTCCTGAATGAGGCAAGAGCCAACTCCATAGTATACCTGCACACATTGTCCTGCTGAGGGCTGAACCTTTGCAGGTTCTCAGGGGGTGCTCCATGCGTGGTAGCTTGACATCATAACTGAAATTCAGGAGGCAGATCTCTGGGGTTCGTGTTTATTTAAAGACTTGGTCAAGGTGTTAAAGATCTGTAACTTGAGGTTTCTTCAACTTATTTTAACATTTCAGGATCTCCACTAAGTGTGGATCCTGTTTTTAGAATGGAAGGGGAGCTCACTGAAGAGCTCACTTGAGTCTCAAGGAGGGCTCATAATCAGAGTACAAAGAAGCCTATGACCAACACACTGAGCACAGTGTGTGTGAGGGGTGGTGAGTGACTGGGCACACACACACATGAAAAAGATAATGCATGGCACCAAGCCACTATATCTCACAGACATCAAAAAGGCCCTGGGCTACAGCTGCTTTAGCAATGAAGAGGAAACGTGCATTCAGAACCCAGGGAAAGATTTCATTCTACATCAGGCAGGAAGGGAAAAGTTTGGGGGGAGCTTGTAAAACTGAATGAGGAGTGTGGGGAATGGACACATGAACCTTTTTCAAGAAAGTGCGTAACATCTAGATCAGCTGGTAGCCCTCTGAGGACTGGACAAAAGCAGCTGAGCATCAGGTCTTGTCTTTCAGCAGCAGATAGCTACCATGTTTTCAACATCAGCAACTGTGTTTGGCTGTCCGGTGGTACTACTCCTGTGAGCGGAGTTGAATGCAACAATCAGTTAATGAGAGAAATTATGCCAGCAACAGACAAGATTATCGGGGGGGGGGGGGGAGGGAGTTGAATCCTTTCAAGTTTAGAAGGAACTAGTGGCTGGTTTGTAGTTCTATTCTTAGGGAGTAAGTATCCAACAACCTAACACCTGGCACTGTCTCCCTCACTATTAACTGAGTTTGACCCCTTAAGGACACAAACAAGGTCAGGTCTTTCCAGGACACAATATGGGTGGGAGCGGTAGCACTGGGCAGATCCTGCATGAACCACATTTGTATGGGAATGTTCAGCCTCTAGTGGGAGCAGAATACTCTAGAAACAATAGTGGGTTTCTGTATGCTTTGTGTGCACTGACTCACTTGACTAGGAGGCAGGCAGAGTTTGCTCTCTGCATTTTCTAGAGGAGCCACTGAAACACACAGGGGCTCAGGCAGTTGTCCAAGTCACCGGCTAGAATTTGAACAGGAGAACTGCATGGGAATTATGTTTGGTTAGTCAAAAGTATATCCCAAACTCAGCAGGTCCTTGAAACTGTTTTTGGAACTAGAGATATAGCATCAGTCAGGAAGAAACTGTATCCTTCAGAATCTAGCATTCAAGCAGGGCAAGTGCCATGGTGACACATAAGTTAAGAAAGAAAATGGAGGGTTCTAGGACCTGGTACTCTCTTGACAAAATAAAACTGGGTAACCTAGAAGTCAGTAGGGCAAGGAGGTGAGCAGCCAATGTGGTCAGCAAAATACTCTCCAAAGGTAAATTGGATATGGAGGTGCATGGATGCAGAGGTCAGGGGAAAAACCAAATGTTCCATCGGGAATGAACCTCACTCAAGGAGCTCCAGACATAAGATCAGCTCAAGGAGCTGAAAGGAAGATAAGAAACAAGTGGTGGGAACTCCAAGCATGTCAGGGCCAAGGAAGAGAATGTGCAGGAGCCGTGTGAGCTCAGTGAAACACTGGGGAGGATGCTGGGGACAGCTATGAGGAGGGAGAGCTGACAGTGGGGCCCTGGAGAAGGATGACTGTGAAAATGGGACAACCCCCAAGTGTGAACTTTGGCAAGCACACCAGGTACTAACTGTTCTCCGCAGTTGGCAGGAGTTGAAGGAAGCCTCATGTCAGAGCTCCAGTGTGGAGTTGCTCATTCCATGAACAGCATCCCCTCACTAAGTCCTGCCCTCCTTCAGATACTTTTATTTCTGAGACCTGTTCCAGCAGAGACTGGGGCGGGGTGCGGGAGCTCTCTGTTGGAAGTGTGTGTGTGCTTCAAAGAGAGGGAGGAAGAAACCTGAACCCTCCTAGTCTCTGAGGAATCTTCTAGATAGAGCTAATAGGGTGAACACTTGTCCTACGGTTCTTTAATGGGTAAGTAGACATGAGGAAGTCCTTGCAAACACCCCTCCATACAGTTTAGAGCTGTCCTGAATACAGCAATTCATCAGCTAAGGAGGATCCCCAAGAAGAATAAGGGCAATGCACTAGTTGAGGGCAAGGGTGTTAATTTGGGCTTCAACACTTGCTGTCTGGCCCATTTAAGGCTCTAAACTCAGTCACCCCAGCTGTGGTACAGAAACTATAGCCACATTCCAGGTTCTGCAAGTATACTGCACGTTCAGAGCTAAGCAGAGAGCTGGGCTCTGAGTAAGTACTTAGTGAGTGTTACTCTTCACTCACTATTACAGACAGACAGACAATATCACATGATTTGAGACCCTTCACCCATGAGGCATCATGATGTTTAGAAAAGGAAGTTCAAAGGTCAAAGGCACCAGAGTAAATAGGGATGGGAACAATATTAAGAAGATAAAGATCTGAAGGATGAAGATTAGATAAAAGGTTATTATTCATATATTTTCAAGGACAGAGGTTGAAGGGCTACAAGACGGAAACTGCATCAGAACTACTGTGATTCCCAACACCCTCTGCCAAATATCAACTCAAGCTCACACATGTGTTAGCATTGCTCTTAATCTCTGTTACAAGTCTCCCCAGGATCTATAGTTCCCATTTTACAGTAAGGAAAGAGACTGAGGGACCAAACACAAACAGAAAAGATAAGCTGGTGTTTATATAACTCCAATATCAATGGTCTTTTCCTCATAACCTGTCAATAAAACCCCCAAGGGAACCTGTCTTATAATTATAGATGTAATGGGTTCTACAGGTCTATGTGCATCTCCCACCTTATAGCTAACTACATATGTCAGTTCTCACAGAGTAACTATCTGGTCCTTTGTGTCTGACATATGAGTGTGTCAGTATCATTTCTGGATGATGAGGTCTCTTTGTGTAGCATGAGAAATGCTGGGGGAAAACACAGAGGAGCGATTCCTTCCATTCATGCTGAGAAGTCTATGCACAAAACAACAGAAAGGCTCTCTTTACAGAGAGGAGCCTGCCAGGTGTGAGCCATGGAGCTGTCTAGAGGAAAGGCATAAGAGTGGAATGTGTGTCAGCTAGAGAAAAGGAAGAATGGAGAAGAGGAGGCATCAGTCTCATTCAGAATACTTTGGCTACACGCAGGATGCAAAGGGCATCCAGCCTGGAAGAGCAGGCTGCCATGCCTCTCGTGGCATGGTTTAGATGCGTTCTGTCCCCACCAAAGCTCATTTTGAAATCTAACTGACATTGTGGCAGTACTGAGAAGGAACTTCACAACGTACTTGGGTCTTTAAGAGGAATTAATGCAGTTCTCCTGGGACTGGAGTAGTTGCCATGAGAACAAGACGTTACAAACCTGGTGTGCCTTATCTCCTTCATGGGTCATTGCATGTTTTCTATCTTGTTGTGATGTATCCTGAACCCTTTACCAGATGAAGCGGCCTAGTCTGGACTTTCAAGTACTAGAACTCTGAGCTAAATAAACTTCTTCCCTTTATAAATGGTCCAATCTTAGGCATTCTATATATAGATAGAATGCCGTGTCAGATATAGTATCAGAAAATAGACAGAAAAAAGAGGCTCAGTGGTGAGAGGCACTAAGGGCTTTATGGCAGGTGAGTAGCGTGACGATGTCTGTATTTTAATGTATTCTGTCCACTGCCTGGAACCAGCCATGCCAACACAGAGGTAGAACACTTGCCTGATCTGCATGGAGTCCTAGGTGCAACCCCCAGGCCAGAAAGGAAAATTAAAAGATCAGTAACTTGGAACATGGAGGCAGGAGGATCAGGAGGATCATAAGTTGAAGGCCAGCCTTGGTTCTATGAGACCCTGTCACAAAATATACAAAGACAAAAAGAGAGGAGGAGAAGGGTCACTAGAGCGGATGGTTGCATGGATAACTGAGAGAGAGAGAGAGAGAGAGAGAGAGAGAGAGAGAGAGAGAGAGAGAGAGAGAGAGAGAGAGAGAGAAGAGAAAGGCATGGCCATGAAGTTGTAACTGTCTTTGCAGAATTCCGGGCAGTGAAAGGGACATTTCAAGGAAGCTTCTGGGGTTTGGCCTTTCAAAGAACTCCCAGTACGTACCCATCTCTCCTGATGTTGTCTCAAGTTCCTGATGAGGAAGCCTGCTGGGGAACAAACAGCAGGGCCTTTCTTTCCACAGCACTGAAAGGCATGGGCATTTTATCAGTTGAACAAGTACTTTAGAGCCAGAGTTTAAAGAGCAAACGGAAGTCATTGTCTCTAGTACTTGAGAAGCCGTCATCAGACAGCGATAGAGGAAGGCCAAGGACAAGATCGTCTGATGTAGAGGACAAGGCTCCAATCTCTCTGCCTGGCCAACCATGTACGCATGCACAAGGAACTGCTCACTGGATGCCTCGTGATGGGTGCCAGGAATGCCGGGGTTGGGGGCAAAGAAACGTCTCTACTCTCCAAGAGGCCTCAGGCTAGTGTAGAATATGGAAAAGTAAATAAAATCGGTAACAAAATTTTTAAAAAGTCATAATAGTGGAGACTCCAAGGGTCATTTAGACGAAAGTGGAATGAGTGGATGTCATCCATGTAATGTATTGAGCGTCTCCTAAGGAGGGATGCTCTGGGCTGGACACAGGATGTATCCTGAAAGATGTGAGTTGGTAAATCATGAAGAAGCAATGGTTTCCGGCAGGAGAAAGCGTGTGCAGCAAAGAGTAAGGTCACAAGGTGCTGTGGACACTACAGGTCGTTTCATTTACGTTATGATGAAATGGAGGAGATAACGCTGTGGGGTGTCCACCACAGAAGATGACTCGGATGCAGGTCCAAGCCAATAAAAAATCTTTGTTAGCCAGCTGGTTACTACACTGGGTGTTCAGAACCTCAGAGCAGTCCAGAAGCTTTCTCCTGCTGAGCTTTTAAGCACAAAGCCCACAGCCTGGATTGACACACTTCAGTTAACAAGAACAGTTTCTCAGAAGCAGAGCTACAGAAGCCCAAGGCAAGGTTAGTACATTTAGAGGCTTTCATAGAACTATGGACTTTGATGGATTAGGTCTTTGTTCTTGTTTTGGCAGGTGTTGCTGCCTATGTGCTGGGTTCCCAGGTCTAAATGCTAGTTCTATCATGGCCTCGGTTATACTAAAGTCTGGAGTCCTGTTACAATAAAATTCAAAACAGAATGAAAAAAGCAGGATCTGGAGAGGTAGACAGGGGGCCATCACAGTGGGGTTTACATGTTATGCAAAAGAGTTCAGGGGGCTAGTAAAATATAAGTATAGAAGTGAATGATATCATTATGTTTATAGTTTAGAACCATTACTCCGGTTGAGAAGAAGCATAGCTCAGATGGCTTTGAGTGTGAGCTCCCGAACTCCAGACACTTAGATCAGTGAAATGGAATTGATATACTTGAAAAATATTGAGACCTTGAACTAAGGACAGGTGCACCAGGAGAGGGGATCTGTCTTAGTCAGACTTTTCATTAAGTCAAAAAATTATCTGAGGGATAAAACCATCATAAGGAAGGAAGATTTGTTTGGGTTTGTGGCTTAGATTTCAGTTGGTGGTCAATTAGTCTCATTGTTCTGGAGTCTGTGAGGCAGAATTACCATGGCACAGTGTCGTTGAGCAAGGCTTCTCATTTCCTGTAGCCAGGAAGCAGAAAGAACAGAGAAGGAGAGCCTGGCAAAATACACAGTCCCCAAGACCATATTCCTTGTGACCAAATTCCTCTAACGAGGTCCTACTTCCAAAAGTTTTCAACACTTCCAAATAATGTTATAAAACTATTAATCTACCAAAAAATTTTTAACTAATCCACCTCTTGTAACCCACAATCAAATCATTTCCCCAGAGCCCACAGATTGGAAATCAAACCTTTAAAAACATTTTGTAGGGACAGCTGCAGTAACAGCCAGAGACTTTGTTACTCTCAGAGGTGAATTCAGCTAAAGGGGTTAGAGAAGTGGCAGGGTCTGACACTGGTCAGAAGGCAGATGCCATGCTAAAGGTTTCAGAGATGGAACGTCTTCAAGAGATGGCAAAACCTCAAGTGTGGTCATGGCTGTGAATGGTTGAAGTGGTCCAGAAGTGACCAGCACACTGAAGACCACTTCTGATATGGGGAGAAGTCTTCACTTGGGGCAGAGAGAACCTGAGTCTCCTCCTAAAAGCCAGATGAAATCTATAATAGTAATAGTGGTGATAATGATATTAATGATGATGATGATGATAATAATAATAATAATGTTGATAATGATGACGTCACAGAAGGGCTTGGTTCTAAAAGAAACAGTGTTCCATTAGTGTCCACAAGCATAGATTTGAGTTGAGGTACCTGCCTGGCTGGTACCTGAAATATGAGAGACCAGCCTGTTCTGGAGGACACAAGGTGTGTGAAATTTCCCTGGGTAAGGACAGAGTTCCATTCAAATCAAGTGGGCCAAATTCCAAGAAGAGCTGAGGATCCTAAGGGGTTATTTACTTTGGAGCGCACTGTTCCAGGGTGCCAGACTAGAAGGGGACTGAGTTGGGGAGAGCTCAGGTGGTGTGTAGACAAGAACACTGCTCACAAATGAAGTCTCCATCCCTGTCATCTACCTTAGTGGTCCACCTTTGGTGGTCTCACTATCTCCATCCTTGCTCCCAACAGGCAACCTCTGGTCTGTGAGGGGCACTCCAGCATCTCCCTTCCGCACTTCCCCACATACCGCGGCTTTCACGGTTTCCAGAGTGCATCCTGCAATGGCCACCCACCGACCCTCTGTCCTTCTTGCCTTGGCTGCTTTTCTCCACCTTCCAGTACCCACTCCACTCTTTTTATGATGCACATATTTGACCGTGTTGCTCTGCCACTCAACATCCCTTGGTGATGCCTCAACCATTTCAGAGACACAGTCTGGACCACAGACATGGCTTCCAGAGCCATGCATAAGCAGGACGCTGCTGCTTCTCCATTCAGCGTCGTCGTTCATCCTCCTCCTTTAAGACTGTCTCCTCTAGTAACACCCCTTATTTACAGCTCTCAGAACATGCTACTATAGCCTCGTGCTTCCAGCTTTGGCAGATCCCTTTCACCTGCCTACAGATTTCCCACTTCCCAACACCCCAGCCCTGACAGAGCCCATTCCAGAATCCTGTGCCAACTCTTCTCTGAGGTCAGCTTCCCCTTTTCTGGAGTCGATTTTAGAGGTCCTTTCTCTTCTGCTCACCTCTGAGCATGACATCCTCTGAGAGCAATTACACACTAATTACACACACTAAATGCATATATTTAATCTCCCCACCTGAAAGTAACTATTTTTAGAGAGAGAGAGAGAGAGAGAGAGAGAACACTTCCAATACAGACATCCAGTGCCTATAGAATTAGTCTGTGTAATATATTTGCAGTTGGTGTGATCTATTTGCAGACTTAAAAGTATTTTAAAAGGTACTTTTTTTAAAAAAATATTTTTAAAAATTAAAAATTGCAGACTAAAAAAAAAATATTGTCTGTGTAATCTATTTGCAGACTTAAAGGATGCGTGTTTAAGAAAAGATTATCCAATCACTCAAAGCATGATGCAAATGAACCAGGTTCTACGTTCCAGAAAAGCCCCCACAAGTGATACGTTTTGAAGCCAGTAGACTACACTGGCATCTGGCCAGACCATCTATCCCAACATGGAACCTCCTTTTTTTTTTTTAGTACTTTTTTGATCATGTTTCCCCCTCCATCGCTCCTCCTACATCTTCCCCATCTCCCTACCTACCCGATTTTATGCTCCTACTATTTTTCTTTCCAAACCTACTAAAAATAAAAATAAACATAAAAAAACCACAAAACCAAAATTCAAAACACACAAAAGACCAGTGAGACCAAAAAGGAAGGAAAGGAAAAAAAGAAAGAAAGAAAGAAAGAAAGAAAGAAAGAAAGAAAGAAAGAAAGAAAGAAAGAAACAAAGAAAGAAACAAAGAAAGAAACAAAGAAAGAAAGAAACAAAGAGAGGAAAGAGGTGAAACGAAATACTCACAAAGCACACACACACACACACACACACACACACACACACACACACACCATGTTCATTTTATACTGGCCAACTGCTCCTGGACATGAGGCTTAACCTAGAGAGTGGTTGATATACCCTGGGGCACTCCATTGGAGAAAAACAATTTTCCCTTTGTTCATAGGCATCAACTGCAAATAGCTTCTTGGTTAGGGATGAGGCCCAAGTCTTCCCCACCTCAGTGCTAGGATCTTGTCTAGCTAGAGCCTCTGTAGGTCTTGTGCATGTTGCCGTAGTCACTGTGGGTTCATGGTTTGTTTGTTTTTTAAGAAATTGTATTTACCTTTGCATATGGGTGCTTTGCTGTACTGCCTGCATATATGTCTGTATACTATGTATGTACCAAGTGCTTGAGGAAGGTCCCTGGGACTGGAGTTGCAGGGGGTTATGAGGCACCATGTGGATACTTAGAATCTGGGTCCTCTAGAAGTCCAGCCAGTTCTCGTAACTGCTGGGCCTTCTCTCCAGCCCCCACTATAGAAATGGAGTAGAGACAATTGTCCCCGACTGCAAACAGTATGTGCGGTCTAGTCGCTATTTCTGCAACTGTACTTTTTCCGCCTTCCACTCCTTCTGTGACCCTGAGAAGTTCCAGTACCCAGATCATTCATTCGCTCACAGGTCAAACTGTCACAAGTCAAACACTGTGTTCTCTTTTGTAATCAGAGACTTCTGAAAGGGTAGGAATGTGGTCAGTGTGGGTTGCACTGTACAGCATAAGCAGGACATTTATAAGAATGAACCCTTCTCTCTCAAACATCAGATGTCCAAGACGTCTGGCCTCCAGGGACCTTTCCCTATGAGGGCCTGATGGACTATTCCAGGTCCCCAGGCCTCCTCTACTCTGAATCCTGTTGTACTTGAGTCAGAACCAGACGGGTTGACATTAATTGCTCTCTAATTGTTTCAAGCATGCTATTTTTATCTTGCCCAGTGCACTGCACTGCAGAGGAGCCTGGTCCTTTGCTTTCACATCACTCTGTGCTCCCAGCATTTACCAGAGCCTTGCTGATTAATTTTTCTGCGAGCTGTAATTATTTTCAAGGCTGCCCTGGAATATGGCTCTCCCCGTAGTCTCTGCTTCTTCCCCTGAAACCCCCCTCCTCGCTCACAGCATCTCCCACTCACTCCTTTGTTGGTGTCTGGCTTGTTCTCATCCAAACTCTGTTTCATTCTCCTCTCCAAAAGAGCAAACTGTATTTCACCTATCATCAACACCACTGAGTTTCTCTCTGGCAAGAATCATTATTCCAGTCAGCCACCTCGGAATTTGTATTTATCTCGCCACCAAACTTACTAAATTCTTGCAGGACTTACTTGAGTGAATGAAGCCTTTCTTTGCTTTGGATCAATGTCTGTGCTTTCAGTTTCATTAGCTCAGTAAACAGTTAAAGGTAGGGGAAACAGACTGGATCACAGAGCGGATGCATCTGGTGACATGGAGTGACTTGGTTCAGCCTCCCCTTGCATGTCTCTCATGCTTTCACTGACCAACTGTGGGGACTGGGGACAAATTCATGAGGAGGGGAGAAGGGGGAAGTACCGGTAGTTAGTTTTCAAATCAACTCTCACTTGACTAGAAAAATGGTTGTAGAGCATCAACAATAAGGAACTGAACTCACTTCATAGTCACCAGGGTCTGAGTCACAGCCGCCAAACACTTTGTGTGTACCGTACTCTCTGAGAGTCAACTTTGCCACAGATAAATGGATGCAGTCAGACCTACCTCCTGGGGTTACCGTAAGGACCATGTGAGGCATACATGGTTCTGAGCTAATAGTAGTCATGATCCATGACTCACAGTATTATCATCTCAGATGGACCAATTCTTCCTTACCATGACCCCATCAAAATGTCCAGTCTTTCAAGACCCAGGGCAAAAGAATCCAGATACTAACCGAACTTGTGGATTTGTATCTGTTCAGTGGAATAGGGGACAGTCTGAGAAAGAGACATGGGATGATCTTAGCCTGCCCAATGCTGTTAGAGACAATGAGAATGGACCTGGTTTTCTGTTGCCTCAGTCCAATCCTACCCAACAAAGTGCACTGGACAGACTACTTTCTTCCTGTCATCCAAGATAGTGAGCAGATCATTTACAGATTATGCTATATAGGTGTGCAGAGTGAATGACTTGACTGTAGAAACCCAGGTATCCATTATGTGCCAGTCATTGGCTCGCTCTTGCTGAGTTTTGAATTCCTCTTCTGAAAATGGGCTAAGAAGATCACTTCTGATGGAGTAGCTACAATGACTCAAAGAAAATAAGTTTCAAAAATGCTTAGCTTAGTACAGGGCCGGGCACATAGTAACTGTGCCGCTAATCATGGCGGCAGCTGTAAGGGAAGAGATTGAAGGCCAGCATTGATCCCTCTCCAGGACACATTTTCAGGTGTCTGGCTCTCCTCTTCATGCCCATCATTCAAAGCACAATGTATGCCAACGCAGACTGCAACTAAAATTAACCTGTGAGCCTCTTATTTGTTTTTATTTATTTATTTATTTATTTATTTTGTTTGTTTGTTTGTTCGCTTGTTTTTGAGACAGGGCTTCTCTATGTAGACCAGGCTGGCCTCAAACTCCAAGATCCACCTTGCTGGGATTAAAGCCCTGAGCCATCACTGCCCACCTAACCTGTATGCCTCTCAATCAGTGTATTTTCAGTGATTGTATCTTCATCAGAAAAGCTGGGTCCCCATTGTCCTCCATATCCTGGAAGAGTCCTGCCTCCTCAGCCCGGTACGGTTGAGAAAGCAAAAGTGTCAACTGCTTCGTTCCTCAAACGAACGTTGCAGGCTCTGCCTTTCACGATGCAACTCAGACACCACACGCTCAGATGGGTTTCTAATTAATGTCAAATGATCACTGTCTTTCAGATGTGTGCTACTCTGTGCACAACTAATTAGCTGTTCTGAACATTCCAAGTTGAAAGTGGAGCCGGGTGATCACAAAGACTTTGAGGCTAAGGGCTCCCAAGATTCTATTATGTTGAGTGAACTCTTGTCTGTATGGGTCTCTCTATTCACAGAGACATTGCTGTAAAGTTTCTAACTCTTAGGATTATCTTAACTGGGGATGGTCATGAGGAGCCTGTAAGAAAGTGATCTAAATGGAAGAAAGATCAAAGAAAGGCACACTAACTACTTTTTCCCTTTGGCAAAAACGGTGGATGAGTGTTCCGGGGGTCAGGAAGTGGGGGTGAGTGGGTGGGTGTGCAAGCATGCTCACAATGGGTAGACACACATGCTTTCTAAATCATGGGCTTCAGGCACATAATACTTTGTGACCCACACAATCAACTGGAGAAAGAATAACCTTCCGAGACTGGGTCGCACTCATAGTGGCAAAGCCACATTTAAAATCCATTTTTTAAAAGCTGGAAGGAGAATCCTTTGAGGGACTTTGGAAATGACTCGGTGTTTAAAGCAGTTACCCCAAGAGCATGAGGACTAGAGATCAGGGCTCCAGAATTCACATAAATGACAAGTGAGCCTGGTAGCCCACCTGAAATCCTGACCTGGAAAGACGGAGATGGGAATCTCCCAAGCAAGTTGGCCTGGGAAGCCAGGCACATGGGTGAGCTCTAAATCTGACTGAGAGACCCTGCCTAAATGAATAAGGTAGAAGTAATGTTTGGAGTAATTCCCAGCATCAACCTCTGCCCTCCACATGAACAGGCAATCACAAATACACACACAGGCACACACACACAAGCAAATGCACCCTCATACATACATGCCCATGTACAGAGAGAGAAAAAGAGAGAGGAGAAGAAGAAGAAGAAGAAGAAGAAGAAGAAGAAGAAGAAGAAGAAGAAGAAGAAGAAGAAGAAGAAGAAGAAGAAGAAGTGGTGGTGGAGGAGGAGGAGGAAGAGGAAAAGGAGGAAGAAGAGGAGAAAAGGAGGAGGAGGGAGGGGAAGAAGAAGGGAGAAGAGGAGGAAGGGGGAGGAGGGAAGGGAAGAAGAAGGGAGAAGAGGAGGAAGAGGGGGAGGAGGGAGGGGAAGAAGAAGGGAGAAGAGGAGGGAGGGGAATGGGAGAAAGAAGAAGAAGAGGAGGAGGAAGAGGAAGAGGAAGAGGAAGAAGAAGAAGAAGACTGAGCCTAATGTCACATGCCTGTAGTCCCTTTGGCCAGGAGAGAAGCCTAATGTCACATGCCTGTAGTCCCTTTGGCCAGGAGAGAAGATCAGGAGTTTGCCAAGGTCAGTCTGAGTTACATAGCAAGTTTGAGATCAGCTCAGACAACATGTGAGGTCCTGTCTCAAAAATAAACAAATAAAACAGAAAGTAAATACATTAATCAAACTAATGAATCCAAATGACCTGATTTTCCAAATTCGGGATCTGCTCTTTTCTCTCTCTCACACAGATTCTGTATGGCTTGCCTGGCCAAGATTGACTCCCCAGCCTTGTCACCCTTTTTGCTTTTCTGGTTCCCTCTCAGCTCTCCCTCCCCCTGCCCATCTTTTTCAGCTCCTCAGTGCTTTTAACACCCGCAGCCCTCCACCACATCTCCCCAGGACCTGCTGCTTCCCCTGCCTAGACTAGCAGCATTTGCTTTAGCTAACCAACGGAATATTTCTCGCCAGTTTTCAGGCTGAATTTTCCATTCTCTTCTCTCCCTCATCTCCAGTTCCCCCACGGTAATGTAATTATTTTAATAGGAGCTTTCTGGAAAGGATGAGCACTTTCAGATCACACCAGAGATAACCTGCTTGCTCCACCTCGACTGGGAGTTGCCTCAGCAACCGCTCTGATAGAAGCTTGGATGATCACATGGGGGGGGGGGGAGGCCAGGAGGTGAGGAGATTAATATAGAATAGGGTTTAAAGGTGGGGGAAGCAGGAAGACGCAGTTGGGAGATGGTGTGGGCACAGGCAAGATGGAGTACAGCATCACGTTGCAGATGGAGAGCTGGCCTTGTTTAGATAGGACAGAGGGACCAGGTAGACACAAGCATCTCTGTTGTCACAAACCTACAGTCTCTGTTCCTTTTTTTTTTTTTTTCATCCCCAGCCTTCCAGGTCACACAGGCAGCTCAGGTGGCTGAGGCACAGGTGGCTTCTGAGTAGTCTTTTTTGATTTACTGCCAATTTCCAGGCAGGAAAGGGGTAGCTGACATTACCTCATTTGAGCATTTGCTGCAGAATCAATTGCAGAAGGATGTTTATTCCACATTTATGACAGTCGGGAGCCGTCTTCCAAGACTGCATGATAGATAATGACTGTGGGGCTCTGTTTTTAACACACGAATCATGTTTGTCACGTGAGATGTACCTCCCTGTGCTTGTGTACACACACACACACACACACACACACACACACAGGGGGAGAGAGAGAGAGAGAGAGAGAGAGAGAGAGAGAGAGAGAGAGAGAGAAATTGGGAGCAGGTGGACAGAGGGTCCTTGTTTCCAGACATCACAGAGAGATACAAAGGCCCAGAAAGAACACCAACATCCTCCTTCTTACCTGCCTGAGTAGTCACGGCTGGAACCCTCTAGCTCCTTCCTCCTCCATACCTGATATCTGCTGTTCAATCTCTCCACACAGCCTGTCTGTAATATTATTTGGGCTTCAGGAAGCAGAGGTTAGAAAAATACTCGGAACAAGTAGCCTAGATGTTCAAGGCCTCCCATGACTAGAGTTGATCTGCCTTCAAGATTTATTTAAAATTGATTCTGAGTCCCCACGCTCCTTGCATTGTAAGGAGTGTCCTGCCAGGTCCACCGCAGAGCCCCTCTGCTGGGGTACCTGCCTGTCCTGGTTTTAATTCTTGCTTCCATTTCCTTCCAAAGCAGCCACTCTCCACTCATGGATCGAGACCCCTTTGAGGGCTGAACCACCATTTCACAGGGTCCCATATCAGATATCAGATATTTACATTATGATTCATAACAGTAGCAAAATTATAGTCATGAAGTTGCAAGGGAATAATTTTATGGTTGGGGGTCACTGCAACTGGAGGAACTGTACTAATGGGTTGCAGCATGAAGAAGGCTGAGGACCGCTGCTGCACAACATGCTGTCACCTTACCTAACAGACACACACACCTCACACATACACACACACACACACATGCATGCACACACACATGTATGCACACACATACCACACATACACACACATACATGCACACACACAACACACACATGCATGCACACACATGAGCACGTACACATGCACACCCACCAGCTGGGTAGCCCCAGTCTTGTCTTCTTTCTTCAATGGCTGCCACCTCCAGGTTCTGTGTTGAGCAGACACTTCTGATGAGATGGAGTAACAGAAAGAAGAGATGCTGACACAACTTCAGATTGAATATTGGGCATTCCAGTTCAAAAAGCCCCCTTAAGGGCCAGAAATATTGCTCAGTTCTGTACCCATGTGGCAGGAGAGAACTGACCCCACAGGATGCCCTCTGATCCCCCACATGTCCACTATGCCTTGCATGTGTGTGCTCACACAAACACATTAAATAAACAAATGTGACTTTTAAAATTATTATTGAAAGTATAATATAATTAACATATATTATACAATCTATTATAATTATAATTACATCATTCTTCCCTTTCTTTGGCTTCCTCCAAACATTCTCATACGCTCAACCTTACTCTCTTTTAAATCCATGGCCTCTTTTTTCTTTTTTTTTCTTTTACCTAGTTAGTATATTTTTTTATTTTATTTTTGTTCATGTTAATCTTTTTTTTTAATTTTTTTTTAATTTTATATTTTATTTACATTTAAGATGCCATCCCCTTTCTACATTTCCCCTCCCTAGAATACCCCTGTCCCATGCCCCCCCCTTTCCTTTTTGCTTTTATAATATTTTTTAAAAATGTTAATCAAAAGATTTATAAGTTTGGTAATGCTCAATCAGAAGTGTAACCCAATACCCAACCTAGATATAAAAACTATCTTTGACTGGTGGAGACATGTGAACATCTGCCTCCATGCCCCCTTTCTCTTTCTCTCTCTCATCACCTAGCTTCTCCTCTCCTTCATCTTCTCTCCTTACTCCATCTCTTCCTCTCAGTACTCCTTCCCACTTAGCTCCTCCTACATATCACTCTTCCTCTTAAAGTAGAACTTTTCTCTCAAAATACAATTAGAGCATACTTATTCCTAATTGTACCAGTGAGGTACAAGATAGTCCTAATACCCAGTCCATCATTCTGTTGACTAACCAGAACCTCTGTCATCTCTTCTAACTAAAACACTTACTTTTGATCCTGGCTTTTTTTTTTTTTTTTTTTTTTGGCTTTAGAATGAATGTCAGCTGAAAACCATCTATTCAGATCTTTTCTCTCAAAGTAAATAGCCAGGATTGGTTATGAGACTATAGGTCTTCAACCCCATCAGAAATCCAGAATGACTGAGTTAACTGAAGTTATGGGAAGCACTAAGCATAGCTTCTAAAACTTAGCCATGGCCTCTTTTTTCACTGATCGTTATTACATGCATGCATATATGTATACATATGCATACATATATATATAGCATATATGCTCCTAAATATGACCTGCTCGGTCTGTGTAATGTTATTTTATGTATGTTTTCAGGGTTGACCATCTGATGCCATTGGATAACCAGTTGATGTGTTCCTCCCTGGGGAAGACCGTTTCTCCTGCTCTCAGCTTTCATCAGTTACCTGTAGATCTTTGTGTAGGCTGAGGCCTCATGGGCTTTTCTCTGTCTACTTGGCCTGTCTGTTATTGGTGTCCTGGTTCAGCTCACATTTGGGCAGTCGCGTTGGTGAAACTTTACAGATGGAGCTTCCAACAGTTGCTTCAGACAGCCTCACAGCCAACTCTCTCCTTGGGCCCCCGTCTGACGTCTGCATGGTGTCTTCAGAAATAGAGATTTACCTTTCCCCTCTTGGGGCACAACCAAAGGCGATGACAATAGTCTGTATGTTTTGAGTCTCCTGGACAACCCCATCCAACAGCTCAGGAGAGAGCTTCCCACTCCTAGTGCTGGAGTCTTTGGTTCTCAGGGCTTCATTGTCGGCCCAAAGGAGAACATTTCCTTTAAATCACCTATGTATATTTATACACAGGCTTGTGTGTGTTGTTAGGTGGGGTTTTAGGTAAACAGTCAATATTATGACTCCTTATGATTTTCTTAGACATCCTTACTCTTAATTACCCTCTTCCGCATTTATCTCCCTCTCCTTCCTAATTTGATCCCGCCCCTTTTCTCACTTCCTTGATCAGATCACTTGTACCCTTCTAGTGCCCTCTATAAACCCCTTCGAGCCTTTTCTGCCACCAAAAGGGTTTCACTGAGTGGTCTCCCGCCTTTCTTAGTCACCTCCTGTGATGGTTTGAATGAAAATGGCTCCCCAAGGACTCACAGGAAGTAGCACTAGTGTGTGGGGGTGTGGCCTTGTTAGAGGGGTGTGGCCTTGTTAGAGGGGGTGTGGCCTTGTTAGAGGAGGTGTGGCCTTGTTAGAGGAAGTGTGTCATGGGGGGGGAGGGGTGGGCTTGGAGGTTTCAGAGGTAGCCAGGCCCAGTAGCTCACTCTCTCTTCCTACCGCCTACTGATCCAGACGTAGAACTCTCAGATATGTCTCCCGGAACCATGTCTGCCTGCCGGCTGCCATGTTTCCCACCATGACAATAATGGACTAATCTCTGAACTGTAAGCCATCCCCAGTTAACTTTTATAACAGTTGCTGTGGAGTCGTGCCTCTTTATATCAATAAAACCCTAAGACATTTTCCCTTTGCAGTTTCTCTAGACTCTCTCTTTCTCAGCCTCTCCTTCTCTTTCCTAATTAGAATCTCCATCCCCTAAAGCTCCCAGACACTATTATGTAGAACAACCTAAGTGCTCTGTGCTCCCTCCCTGATACACCCAAAGAACCCAGGCCCTTCACAGGCCTAAACAGCCACCAGAGTACTCTGCCGACAGACACACTGTGCTAGAGAATACCTCAATGAACTAATTAAAATCAAAGTTTTAGAGATCTGGGGAGATAGTTTGGTAGGTAAAGTGTTTAAGGATGGCGTTTTCGTTTTAATTTTAATTTATTTTTATAATTACATTATGGTTCCAAACTCAATAAATGAAAAGTGGATTCTGTGGAGCTTTCGAATGTATTCACAAATTCTCTAATATGCCTTCGAAAGAGGGCCAGGCTGGGGAGACAGCGCTTTAGGAAAAGGGTTCTATTATGAGCATAAAGACCTGAGCCCAGAACCCAGATTTTTAAAAAGCTGGGTGTGGCTTAAAAATCCCATGACTGGGGAGGCAGAGACAGGAAGATCCCTGAAGTTCACTGGCCACCTAACCAGCCTAATATATTCAGTGAACTCCAGGATTGTAAAGGAATTCTGTTTCAAAGAAAAAAAGGTGGGTGAGGGGGATGAGGAGGAGAACAGGACAGCCAAGAATAACACCCAAGGTTGACTTCTGGTCTACATCTACACCTGCTCACACACCTACACCTGAACACACGTGCACGCGCGTGTGCACACACACACACACACACACTCAGGCACACACAGATGCACACACGCACATGTGCCAGCGGCACTCAAAACTAAAGTTTAAAGTTCACTCCTTTAAAAAAAAATTCTTATCTCATTTTAGTTCTCAGCAGCCGCCTGCGGCTGCTGACCAGTGTCCAGGACAGTGTAGACAGCAGAAGGTTCTGCAAAACCTAAGTAGCACTTCCCCTTCGTCTTTCTTAGCATCTCCTGACTCCCGCTGCTGCTGTGAAAGGCTCTTCCCACCAGAGCTTTTATACTTAAATCTGGCAGCTCTTTCCAGCGGGCAGGATCTTTGGGGAGCCCCAAGTTCAGATCTCAGGGCAGGTGTTTCGGTCCTTTTCACTCAGGAAAATGCTTACTGATTAGTGATGGTGGTGGTGGTGGTGGGGGGGGGGGGACCCAGAGAAGGTATGTAGAGGCAGCACGCAAAGACTGTAGACTGTAGAAGGTGGCTTTGTCGCCACCTGTCACGTTTTTATTAAACTTTAAGAACGATTCTTTTACTTGGGCTCAGTCCTCAAATGGAATCACTGAAAAGGAACCTTCGGGAAAGTTTTCCAAAGGGTAAGACTGATACTCTGCTGTGACCAATGTATTTTTTTGCTTCTGCTAGGAGGGTACAGCGCTCCCTTCCGGAAAGCGGGGGACACGATCTCCTCGGAGGACTCCCGCGGTGCAAAGACACGAGCGCGTGGTGAAGAGCTCTGATTGCTGCCCAGTACCAGCTGCCACTTCGCTCCGCTCTTTTCCTCGGATGCTCAGATCAGGTTCTGCTTGGGAAAATCAATGTTTCTGTTGGCAGAACCCCAAGCTGACCCATTTTTCCTAGGCTCCCAGGGGAGGCCTGGGCTCAGTGATGGCGCCATCTGCTGGCCTGGCTGCTGCGTCTCCACTAGCAATTCAGATGATCCTGATGTTCACTAAAGCTTGGGAATCACAGACCTAGTGGATACAATTCCACCATGGATCCATTCGAGTCAAGAATTAATAATAAACATTTACATAATGATACAAAAGAGATTAGAATAGACACAACCCCACAGGCACATAGGTGCACACACATGAGTCCACACGAGTGTACGTGGAATATACAATGGCTTGCTTCACACATGTCTGAGAAATAAGAACAGGACCTTTCTTATTTTAGACTGGAAGCGGGCCCAGGACCACACACCTGGGAAACAACTACATCAAATCTTTGCATGACAAAGGCCTGGGCATCTTCCCCTTCCCACTTCTTTTACTTCTCTAGGCTAGGTTGTCCTTGAGATGGGCAAATTAACAGACAAGAAACCCTCCCCAGATCAAAGGCCAGACGACGCAAGACTGCCAGCAACTTCTTGAAAACAACTGTATTAACATTAGTCTGTTTTCTGTGAGTGTGACAAAGCACTTGGTTGAATCGACTTCAAGGAGAAAAAGGTTTATTTTCGACTCCTGTTTTCAGAGGTCTCCGTCCAGGGTCTCTTGACTCCTTTGCTTTGGGCCCTGGGGTTGTAGCAGAACAAACTAGAAGGAAATGTGTGGTAAAGCAAAATGGCTCATTCCACAGTGGACAGGAAGGAGGCAAAGAGGAGGAGAAGAAGGGTCCAGAAACCTATTTCCTCCAAGGAGCCCTCCCCACTAAAGTTTCCACCACCTCTCAACAATGCCATCAAATTATGACCCCACCATGGGATAATCCATCCATGGGGTTAGAGGAGGAATATTGATTATTGGCTCCATAAACTTGCTTTCTTAAGTACCTCAGGACCAGCACTAGTCATGGCAGGCTGGGCTTTTCCATGTAGATCATTAATCAAGAAAACGCCCCCACAGATGTCTATAAGCAATCTAACAGAAGCTATTTTTTTTCTTTCTTTCTTTTCTTTCTTTTTTTTTTTTTTTTTTTTTTTTTTTGTTGTTGTTGTTGTTGTTTGTTTGTTTTTCGAGACAGGGTTTTCCTGTGTAGTCCTGACTGTCCTGGAACTCACTCTGTAGACCAGGCTAGCCTCAAACTCAGAAATCTCCCTGCCTCTGCCTCCCAAGCACTGGGATTAAAGGGGTGCGCCACCACCGCCCGGCCAGAAGCCATTTCTAAATCAGCATTTCCTTTTCCTCGATGGCCCTAACTTGGGGCCAAGGTGAAAACAAACAAACAAAAACAAACAAACAAACAAAAATACGCTAACCAGCATGTGTCTTGAGTTCAATGTTTGCAGACATTAACTGAATGCTCTAATAAAAAATTTTACATTTCTCCAAAGCCTGGTAATTGGAAGGTAGATAGAGAGAGAACAGCACCTCCTCCCAGCACCTCCTCCACCTTCCCCTCCCAGCAGCCAGTGCAATGGCTTACTGTTGTCATCTTCTCTGATGCGGGTGGTATCTTGTGGATTGCTAACCCAATTCCCAACTTTTACCCACTTCCCCTTCTGGATCAACACATCCCTTATTTTCCTTATCCAAGTGCATCTGGCTGCCCAGTCACTCCTCAGAAGGACTTCGCTGGCCATTGCTACTCTATTCAGCGTGCCTCGAGCGGGACTGAGGTTCGAAACCTGGTTGCAACCATTCCAGCCAGAGAGGCACAAATGGATCTGAAAGGTCTGCTTGGTTGTAGTGTCCAGTCACTTCTAAGCTGGGGCGAGTGCCTGTGGAGAGTGGGAAGTTGTGAGGAGGTAAGGCTGCATTGCAGTCAACATCAAGTCTTGCCCCAGTCACAGGAGCTTCTGTGAACTGTGAGACGGCTGTAACTGAGTCTCTGTATCCTGTGAGTGTCTGTGGAAGAGCATGAGACTCGGGCACCTCAGTGTCAATTGGCTTCCACCCTCAGTCCCAGGGTCTGCAGTGTCTCGGTGATTCTTGCTCCCACTCATGAATCTTCGAGTTTGCTCAAGAACTACCAGGTGTTCATTGGGCACAGTGTTCTTTGTGCCATGGGGTCAGGCTCAAGTACACGGTGTCATCCAAAGATGGTGACCTTGGCTATCCCAGAATCCTCTGTGCCTGCCTTCAGCAAGGCCTGCCATTTCTGGAATTAGAGTTCTCTCTGCACACCCACCAGACAGGCCTCCTCCATGGGAAGCCACCATAGACATCTGGAGCCTTTGGCATGCTGCTAAAAGAAGCCAAGAAGTCCAGAGTCTGTCTGTCCTGCTGAGCAGCGACAGCAGAAGCTGTGTGGCCCACCACCCCTGACCCCACAGCCCATGAGCAGGCTCCAGACTAATTGGAAAATTCCATGTCTTGTCTTGAGCCTTGTAGTTCCAGGAACTGGAGTTGATCGGGTCCCTCTCTGCTTATCTGATTCGTGTTCATCAGGATCTTTAAAATAATCATGATAATGTAGAATATGATTTGTAATTTTATAGCCAAAAACACTAATCCTAAATGCTTGTCAATCTTCTATTTGTGAATCAGCACCGTCTCTTTCCTTATGAAAAGCCAGAGGAAGAAGAACGTTGGACCACTTGGTAAGGTAAAATCCGAGCAAGTGCAGTGCATGATGGGATTGGAGCATGTTAAGGTGTTTGAGCCAGATGTTCTCATTCTTAGGACAGGAAACACATCAGTGATGGATCCGATCACGTGCAAAGACAACTCAGATGAAGAGTTTGTGGCTTCCTCTACCTGGGTCAGGGGTGGGGCGTAGGTTTGCGTGCCTTTTCATTCCGTGGGTCCCTGCATCGAGGTAGCCAGACTTCAACTTAAATCCCAATGTCTTCTGGCCTCCTTTATTAGAGTTGTCCACTCCCGGGGTTGCATTCACAGGTCTCTCTAGGCAGCTTCATAAGTCCATCTCATATGCTCTCTGTGGATTCTTAAGTTGATAAACTAGAACAAGGGCCTTTTCCCAACCACTGCCCAATGCCAAAGGTGTCCTACGTGCTCCTCTGAGAGTCTACTTTCAACTCTGTCAGCTTTCTGTAATTCCTTCCGTCCTTTCCTGACCTTTGCCTGACACTGAGAGGGAGCCTTCCAACCCGTTCACGTCTTCGCCTCTCCCATGAGACATGACGTTCTCGTTCATCTTTGCCCCAGAGGCTAGCATCCTTCCTAGGAATCATTACAAATTAAGTCAATGCCTGTTAGATGCATGGAGAGTTCTGGTCTTTTCGGGTCAATACATTTGCAGTATTAAAAAGGTTCAACGTCATCACTTTCTAATTTCGAGACCCTTGACTAACCACATGATTGCTTCGCTTTCCGTCTCTCTGGGCATTAAGTTCACCAGACATTAAGAGAGTCCTTCCTTTCTCTATTCTTGATCCAAGAGGACCTCATGAAGTATTTGATCACTGCTACAAATTAGTGTCCATCCATCCATCTGTCAGCCAGTCTGTCCAGCTTACAGTTTGTATGGAATTATGCCTCATCTTTTCTCTGCCCTAAGCAAGGTAATAAGACATTAAAGCATCAAGGTATTTTTTTTAAATGTTTTTCTGGTTTCATCCTGTCAAAGTTTTTGTGATTCAAAACAGAGGAAGGAAGAAGCGTCTTGCCTGGGAATAACTTCCAGAATGTCTGGTGGCTGATTCACTTTGGTGTTTTGGTTAGCCATTTATTGTCTGTGCCTGATGCTATTACAGAGGAGATGTTTTAACTTTACGTTCATTTATTGTACGGGAGAGGAAGAGGAATATGCCAGGGCATACATGTGGAGGTCAGAGGACAGGTTTCAGGAATCTGTTTTCTTCCACCATATGGGTTCCAGGAATTGAACTCAGGTCGTTAAGCTTGGCAGCAAGTGTCCTTACCCACTGAGCTATCTCTCTGCCCCCCATTTTTTAACTTAAAAATTATATTCAAAAGACAGAATAAAGCATCAAATAGATCTTTGCTAAGTTGATAACTAGATTATAAACAATAATTATTGCTTTAGGGTCACAATTACCTAGATTTATTGCTATCTCTAATATATGAATTCATAAAAAAGTATCATTAATTACAATATTTTTCACATTTATTATTCTATTTGACCTCTGTAGGTGTTTGCCTGCATGTATATCAATGTATCACTTACACGCCAGGTGCCCAAGGAAGTCAGAAGAGGGTGTCAGATCCCCTGAAACGAGAGTTACAAATGGCTGTGATCCACCATGTAGGTATTGGGGACCAAACTCTGGTCCTCTGCCAGAGCAGAAGTGCTCTTAACCACTGAGATGTCTCTCCAGCCCCTAGATTACACATATTTTAAAGCAGAGGATCCCAGTTTGGGGACTTGTTTTTCCACCATTTAAAGTATGGGTGGTGCTATCATATGTGTGTGCTCAAGTAATCTTTCATAAAGTGCAGACATTTTGAAATACAGAAATCAAGACTGAAAATGAGTGAGGAAACGGAATGGTCATTTTCCTTCTGAACCATCCCCCTGGCATTCAGAAGCCTAAGATTCTCTGCTGAACCCAAGTGAGAGCTCTTGGGGCCAGGCCACCAGCTCAGAGGTCTGAGAATCATGGCCTCTGTGCTTTTCCCCAGTGGATAAGCTGCCCCCTGGGCCAACGGGCTCCAATGGAGATTAGCCCCAGGCTAGCAGCATATCAAGCAGAAGATGGCCTTAGCCTGCCTGTGCTCTCATTTAAAGCTCTGCCTACCCTCTACCATTTGGCAGGCCCTCCTGCATGCTTTCTTCCTTCACCCTGGGTAGCTGACTCCTGTGAAGAACAGCACAATCAGTGGTGCAGATTTTTCAAAGGACAGAAATAATAGGCAAAAATTCATTTGGAAGCCTGGGGCACACATGAATAGCAATAAGGAAAAGAGGACAGTGTATAATCACTAATCTTCTTCTCGGAGTCTGTTTTTATGCCTCTCCTAATATTCTCCTTTATGCCTTTCTCCCTGTCTTCATTTCTCCAATCCTGTTCATCCAGATCCCACTCCCCACGCCTATGTCTTCCTTGGCTAAAACACATCATTGAAATGGCACTTTGTGTTGATGATTTTTAAGAAACGTTAATTCATTTTTATTTAATGTGCATGTTTTCTTCGCCTGCCTCTGTGCCTGTGCATCACATTCACATCTGGTGCCCACAGAGGCTTTGATACCTGGGGACTTGAGTTACAAATGGTTGTAAGCTGCCATGTGAGTGCTGGGAATTGAATCTGGGCCTTCTAGAAGACTAACCAGTGCCCTTGACAGATGAGTCGTCTGTCCAACTCCATATTGATGCAATTTTTTAGCTATAATTTGCTAATCTCATTAGTTAGTTACTTAGTTAATTAATTAGTTAGTTAGTTTTGGTTTTTTTAAGACAGAGTTATCACTATGTAGCCCTGGCTGTCCTGGAACTTACTATGTAGACCAGGCTAGCCTCGAACTCACAGAGATCTGTCTGTCTTTGCCTCCCAAGTGCCGGGATCAAAGGCATGTACCATTACCACCCAGCTTCATTTTTTTATATTTTTATTTTTAAAAGCAGAGAAATTGAGCATTTTAAATTGGCTAAAAGAAAAACATGCTATTTTCCATGGTTGTGTAAAGAAGACATAACTGTATAGCTAGAAAGCTGACTTAACTCTTGACACTAATTTAAACTTGTTTTTGATATTCAAACCTCTTCCTAACATTGTCTCCTTTCATAGATACTGGCCTCTGGCCAGAAAAATCAGTTAGGCCCTCTGTGGACTCCTGAAGTCACATGCGGATTCCAATGCCAGTTCAGCCACATAGTGGCTGTGACAAACCATTCCATGTCTCTGACATCGCTTTCCTCATCTGCAGCTCCATGTCTGAGCTTCCCAACAACCACCAGGAGGGCAAACTTATAAGTGCTGTCATGGAAGTGCAAGGTTTTGTGTGGTTGGCCATACTTCAGGGATTCCTATTTGTCCTTGCCCTTTCCCAGTTACATCCATCTCCCTTTTTACTATTCACCCTGGGAACTTCCGGCTTCCGTTCCTTAAGCAGCTGTTACGAAGTCACTGCAACATCAAGAAGATACAATCCAAAGGACAAAGAGCAGATGAATATCAGGTCTCATGATAATGAATGGTGTGTGTGTGTGTGTGTGTGTGTGTGTGTGTGTGTGTGTCTGTATGGGTATGTATGTGTGTGTGTATGAGTAGTGTGTATGAGTAGTGTGTATGTATGTGTGTATATGTGTATGAATCTGTCTATATGTGTATGTATGTGTGTGTATATGTATGTGTATGTGTGTCTGTCTGTCTGTTTGCCTGTCTGCCTGTCTGTGTGTGTGTACATGTGTGTGCATATGTGTGTACATGTGCATGTACATATATGTGTGTGAGTGCATATGTGTATGAATGTATGTTTGTCTGCCTGCTGCCATGCTTCCTGTCATGATGATACTGGACTGAACCTCTGCACCTGTAAACCAGCCCCAATGAAATGTTGGCCTTTATAAGAGTTGCCTTGGTCATGGTGTCTCTTTATAACAATGAAACCCTAATACAACAGTGTGTGTGTGTGTGTGTGTGTGTGTGTGTGTGTGTGTGTGTGTGTGTGTGTGAACATGCATGAAAGTACCAATGGAGGCCTAAGGTCAACCTGAGTGTTGTATTCAGGTAACACCCACCTTGATAAGGTCTCTTCTTTGACCTCAAGTTGTCAATTAGGCTAAGCCAGCTGGCCAGAGGTGTCCCCCAGTACCTCATCTGTTGTACTAAAAAAAATACCACTGGGATTACAAACATGTACACCACCATCCCTGTGTACCTGGATTCTGGGGACCAAACACAGGTCCTCAAGCTTGCAGGGCCAGTAGTTTGACTACTCTCCCCGCAACCCTTAGCTAATTTTTTTCCCCCTTGTGGTAAGGACACTCTACCCCTAGGCTGTCCTCAAACTTGCAATCCTCCTGCCTCAGCCTCCTGAGTGCCGGGATTATTACAGCTGCACACCACCACACTCAAACAGCATGTCTAATTAAAAAGAAAACATGTTATTCGTTTGTATTAATTTTCCATATCAGATTTAAGATTATAGAATGTTCTACTTGACTCATTCAATTTACATTTTTAGCTCTCCTCTTCGGCTCAAAGATTCAAGTTCTTAATATAGTAACTAAAATATTTATTTGAGATATATGTATGCACATATATAATTAGTTTCAAAATAAAACTTACATGTGTACCTAATAATATGTTATGGTATTAATTAAGTGTAAGCATTTCAGTTAGAATTACTTACTGCTGCCGTGATAAAACACCATGAACAAAAGCAACTCGTAGAGGAAAGGGTTAATTTCACTCACAATTCCATATAGCACTTCATCATCAAAAACAGTGAGGGCAGGAACTCAAGCAGGACAGGAACCTGGAGGCAGGAGCTGATGCTGAGGCCATGGAGGAGTGCTGCTTACTGGCTTGCTCCTCACGGCTTGCTTAGCCTGCTTTCTTATCCCAGGACCATCAGCCCAGGGATGGCTCCACCCACAATGGACTGGGGCCTCTTGCATCAATCACTAATTTTTTTTTAATGTCCTACAGGTTTGCCTACAATGAGATCTTTTGGTTTGGTTTGGTTTTCTAGACAGGGTTTCTCTGTGTAACCGCCTTGGCTGTCCAAGAACTTATTCTCATAGACCAGGCTGGCCTTGAAGTCACAGATATCCTCCTGCCTCTGCCTCCCAAGTGCTGGGATTAAAAGCATGCACAACCATCCCCCAGCTACAACATGATAGAGGCTTTTTCTCAATTGAGACTCTCCCCTCTCCAATGACTCTAGCTTGCATCAATCTGATATAAAACTAACCAGCATAGTAGGTATATAGGACTTACTACATAAAGAAATATTTTTGTTTGCTAGTTTCAGGATAGTAAATCTAATATTCTAATTACTGACAAAGAATGAAAATGCCTTTACAACTATTTTTATCCTCTGGATAGACATCTCTACATTGTCTGACCAACTTACCCCATTTTAAAGTAATTGACCTGTCAGGATGGCCACTACAGAAAAAAAAAAGACAAATATTGGTGAGAGGAGAGCCTTGCAAATGCTGGTAAGAATATACATAATTCTGCCAGTCAGGAACAAAGCTGAGATGGTTTTGAAGAATAAAACTATAACTGGCCTTTGACCCAGCAATCCCACTTTGAGGTATTCATCCAGAAAAACTCAAACTCAGAATTGTGAAGAGACATCAGCACTCTTATGTTAGACCACAGAGCAATTTATAATAATCAAGATATTAAAAAAAACCCAACTCAGGGCCCATCAAGAGTTAAGTGAACAAAGAAGACACTGTACACACACACACGTCTATACACACACATGTACACACAACACAAACACACACACATGCCTAAACACATACATATAAATACACACAAACACACACACACACATGGAATACCAGTCAGCCTTAATGAAGAAGGCAATCCTACTGTATGTAACAATGCAATTAGCCTTGAGAACAATGCACCAAGTAAGGTAAGCCAATCACAATAATAATAGTTGTAGAATAATAATAATAATAATAATAATAATAATAATAATAATAATAATAACAATAAATACTCTACAGTTGCACTTACACAAAGTACCTAAAATAATCAAGTTCACACAATTAAAGCAGAGAATGGCAGTTTCCTGGGGCTGAGGGAGAAAGAATACAGAGGTGTTGGTGAATGAACTTGGCAGGAAAGTCCACTAAGATGAATAAACTTAGGGGATCTCCAGAACAGCACCGCACCTGCGATCAACACTCATGAGTGTGCATGAAAAATATATGGAGAATATAAATCCCACGTCAACTGTTCTTACTACAATAAAAGTCAGGGGAAACAGATCCCACATGTTTAAACCATCAACTGGATGTGTGTTTACTTTAGTTTATTCTGGACTTAAAGGGATGGCTCGGAGGTTAAGAGCACAGAGAACATAGTGCTTGCACAGAGGTCTTGTGTTTGGTTCCCAGCACGCACATCAAGTAGCTCACAACTACCTGTGAGGTCAACCCCTTGGGAATCCAATAACTAAAGCCTGCACAGGGACCTGCACTCACGTGCCTTGTGCTCTCCTGTCCCATACACACACGATTAAAATTAAATAATTAAAAAAAACCTAAAAAATAAAAGATTAATTGATTTGGCTTTTGATCTTTAAGAGCTCAATTTTCTTTTTATTTCTATTTATTTTCTAACTACATTAAACAGCACTATGGTTTCAGATGCAAATCTATGAAACTGGGTTTTACAGAGCTTTAAAACGTATTCACGGATTCTTTGATATCCTTTAAAAAAGTGGAGGCAACTGCCTCACTGTAGGCAGGGTGAGGCTCAGCGTCTTGCTTCTAAAGCAGTTATGATGCAGCAACAAGGGAAGCCTTCTGAGAGGAATCCTGGCAGGCCCTGTCACTCTCTCCACCCTTTAGCTGCTTGCTCTAGAAAAAGACAGCTGCTGGACAATGATGACGTTGAAGTCATACTATGTAGCGAAAGAACATATAAGAACATGTAAGTGAGGTGGATTTTCCAGCCCCCGGTGGAATCTCTATATGAATAGAATTCTAGCCAATAACTTGTTCACAATCTCATAAAGAGACCCTAAGTTAGAGCTACCCAGCTGAGCTGCTCCTAACTTCTGGCCTTCAGAACTTCTAAATCGTAGGGTTATCATTCTAGGCCGCTATGCTTCTGGAGAAACTTGGTTTTTTTTTGTTTTGTTTTTAATTTTGAATTTTTTATTGAATATTTTATTTACATTTCAGATGCCATCCCCTTTTCTCATTTCCCCTCCCTAGAAAACCCCTATCCCATCCCCCTCCTCCTTTTTGCTTTTATACAATTTTTTTAATGTTAATCAAGGGCTTTATAATTTTGGTAATTCTCAATAACAAAATGCCCATACAATCAGAAGTGTAACCCAATACTCAACCTAGATATACCAACTACCTTTGACTGGTGGAGACATGCGAACATCTGCCTCCATGTTTCTTTCTCTCTCTCTCTCTCTCTCTCTCTCTCTCTCTCTCTCTCTCTCTCTCTCTCTCTCTCTCTCTCTCTGTCTCTCTCTCTCTCATCTCCTAGCTCCTCCTCTCCTTCTCCTCCTGGAGAAACTTGTTAAGTGGCCACAGATAACTAATAGACCCACATTGGGGAAAGGAGGTCAGCTTCCATTCTGGCCTCTCTCATCCAGCCTCCTAAAGTTACCCAGTTTCTTTGTTAGGTTTTCCTCTCCCTACTTTTACATTTTAACCATAAACAAATAGGCAGGCAATGCAGCACACAGCTGGTGGAGTTCTTGCCTCAAATACACAAAGCCCTGGGTTCAACCTCCAGCACCAGGTAAACCAACTGTGGTTGTTGGTGTCTTTAAATCCTAGCACTTGGGGGGTGAAAACAGGAGAATCGGGAGTTCAATGCCAATTCTCGACTACATAGACTGTAAGGTCAGCCTGGGCTACAGGAGACACTGTCTTTAAACATAGTGAGTAATGGCATACAGATATGCAGATATTTCCCTCATCTCCTTCGCCCATGATACACATTCATGTGGAACTTGATGTTTTCAAGTACAATTTTCACTTGGCAGTGATTCCAAAGTCAAGGGTATAATTTTCATCCTTTTTAAGTTACTTGATATTCACTTCTATAGATCAACCGCAGATTAGTCAACAGACACAATTGACATGTGTTCGTCCATCTTTAGCGTTACAGATGGTGCCACGATGCATATGTCCTTGAAGACTTTTGCTGGTGTTCCCTTTTGATAGACAACCGAATCCTCTCCTTTTGGAGTTTTTCCCTGCATTGCTGGCATTGCCCCACACTGGTCTGGTCTCCCCTCTCCTAGTGAGGAGCATTATATCCATTTAGTACTTACGTTACTATGTATCATTCCGAGTTTGCCTGTGCTTAGGAGACTGTGCTTGCTTAGGAGACTGTGCCATGGAAGTCCATTTAAAGCAACTAAAACCCTGACCTGCTGCTCTCAGGATATTAGGTTTAATACTGAGCTTGTGGGATTAAAGATCTAACCTAGAAAGGGGGTGAGTGGGGAGCAGCAGGGATTATAGAAGACCGAGTTGGAAAAAAAAATCAATCATTCTCAGTAAGAACCAAACGGGCAGCAAAGCTTCCCACTAGCGATAAGGATCCTCGAGTCACCCTATGGAGGGAGAGAAACTTAAACTCTCCCATCTCTAGTGTGATGACAAGGAAGGTGATGTTGATGTCCCTCAAGACCTAAGGCTTGAAACCAAGAGTCATCAGGTTAGAGCAGGCATCCACGTTTAAGTAACCAGCATGATAGACATCGAACTCACCCACCGCGGTTGGAAGTGAAGTCTCACAGAGACAAGCTGCATTAATGCAGGGCTGCAGAAGGGCTGTTTTATCTGACGCTGATGCCAGGGAACACTGGCAAGCACAGGCACACAGGAGAGCCTCCGCAAACCCACGACTCTGAGCAGGTACTGAGCGCCGATTTTCATCACCGTTGCATTCCTTTCCTTGTCTTTTGCATCTCTTTATGTGAGTTAAGTATCCATGCATTCCGCCGGGCGGTGGTGGCGCATGCCTTTAATCCCAGCACTTGGGAGGCAGAGGCAGGTGGATATCTGAGTTTGAGGCCAGCCTGGTCTACAGAGTGAATTCCAGGACAGCCAGGGCTACACAGAGAAACCCTGTCTGGAAAAACAAAACAAAACAAAACAAAAGTATCCATGCATACCAACCATTGATAATACAATAGGCAAGGTCTTTTAAAAGTTGCATATAGGGATGGAGAATTGCCTCAGCCATTAAGAGTACAAATTGCTCCTGCAGAGGAGTTAGGCTAGATTTCCAGCACCCATGTGGTAGCTCAAAACTGTTTGTAACTCCAGTCCCGGGGGCTCTGATATTCTCTTCTGACATGAACATGTGCATACATACGTAGAACACATACATATAGGTGGTCAACACACTGATATACATACAATAATAAATCCAAAAACATTTTTTAAAAATATTCGCAAGTGAACCTACTTTTAAAAGAGATTCGTTTTGAATTATGTGTGTAGGTGTCCGCGGACACTAGAGACATCAGGTGGCCCTGAAGCTGGAGGTACAGGCATTTGTTAGCCGCCCATGATGGATGCTGGGAACACAGCTCCAGTCCTTTGCAAGAGCAATACATGCTCTTAACCACTGAGTCACCTCTCTAGTTTCCTGAATCTAGTTTTTTTATAATTGATAAAATATTCTTACACACACAAAGTACGGGTCATCCAGAGTGTGATGCTCGCCTACAATAGAGCAACTTGTACATTTAAAGAAAAAAAAAAAAAAAACAAAAACAAAAAAACAAAAAACCAGATCACTTCATCAGGGAAACTGAATACAACAACCATAAAAAACAATCACCCCCAGGGCTTTCTGTTGAAGTTCACTTCCCTGTGCCTCTACATGAAACCCAGAGACTAGAGGAGCAAGGTGAAGGCTGACGGGTTTGTGTGTTAAGTGGAGAAAAGGCAGACACACTTTTGGTAGACAGCATGGTGGAAGTTGAGTTAAGAAAGGATGGTGCTCCGTGCTCATTAGCTGTGGTGAGAAGTGGGCCTGGCGGAACTTATCCCGTCTGAACTGAGGCGCTTTCAGCTGGAGGGGAAGAGGGTGAAAGATGGAGGAAGATGAATTGGCAGCGGGAGGATGGAGTAGAGGGTTGGGGGGTTGGAGGCAGGCAGGCTGATTCAGTATCTGTAAATAGAATCGTATTTTCACACTTAAGATCGGGAGCCCGGTGACAACCAATCATTGCAGAGAATCTGCATCTTCATCTCCAATTAGATGTTTAATACTATCTCAGCCTCAGGTGTCCATCATCCCTCAGCTTCGGCAGCTACATACAAACACGGACATACAGGAGGACCTTCTGTTCTCATTAATGCTTTAGAAAAGGGAGCCCATCCTTGCAAGAGAGCTACCCGGCTGGTTAATTGGTCTCTGGTAAATTCTAGTCTTACATTCTGGGGCTGCTAGAACTGGGGCATGCCTGATTTTCTTTTTTACATCCATAAAATATATCCAGACCCATGAAACCAGTCAAAATATGGGAGCTTCTGGGAACCTCTGTGATCAGAGAGTTCAAAAGATACTGCCGACGAGAGTCTGCCTGTGCCCTGGGTCTCTTTATTAGCTTCCTTTTGTTGTTGCTTTGATTGCTTTGGGAATGTAGAAAGGATAAACAAGTGGATATGGAAGGCAGGCCTGATGGGAGAAAGACTGCATGGTTTCCATTAATATTTACGTTTGTAGAGAAGAAATGGACCTCAAAGAGCCGGTTGAACGATGGAGCCTCCACAGCATGTGAGACCAGGAGGTTAAGATGAAGAATGCCCAAGGCTCTGCTGGAAGGATGAAGATTTCCTTAGCAAGGCCCAGTTACACAGACACACCTCAATGGGGCCCTCTATCTTAGCTTCTTTCCTATTGTTGTGGTAAGACGGCATGACAGAAGCAACTTCTAGAAGAAAGAGTTGAATTGGGTGGAGAAAAGGCTGCAGTGTTATAATCTATGACCACCATGTCATAGATAGGAGCATGGCAGTAGGCAGGCTGGCACAGCACTGAGGCAGTACCTAAGAACTTACATCTTGATTCCCAAGCATGATGTGGATGACTAAGAACGACTTGGGCAGCCTGTTCCCAATGACTCACCTTCTCCCAATGGCCACACCTCCTAATCCTTCCCAAACAGATCCACCAACTAGGCCCAAGTTTTCAAACATAGGAGCCTATAGGGACCATTCTCATCTAAACAACTAGATTCTTTATCTCTAGAAAGGAATCATTCTCTTTTCTGCAAGGAGAGAGTGATGCATTTATTGTGGAGACTTATCCCACCCTTACAAGGGGGAAATTTATGCTCTGCTCCAAGACAAAAGATAGGTGAGAATTTTTTCCTGTACTTATTGATTCTTTATTGCCTGCAGCTCAAAAATAAGTCTTATATCAAAGTAGCATATTTTGGAGTGATATATATTGATCTTCTTGGAAAATTAATACACATCAAATGGCCTTTTAATTTTTTTTTTTTGAGACAGGGTCTCACCAAGTAGCCCCTGGCTGGCCTGGACCTCACTATGTTGACCCTATTCTCACAGAGATCCTTCTGCCTTTCCCTCCCAATTTCTGGGATGAATTTCTGGGATGAAGGGTGTGCACCACTTATATCTGATGTCTACTAAGGGCATAGTTCTTGGTCCACAATTTAGTTTTTGTCACATGCCCTCACATGACACAGTAGGTTCTTGGTGCTTTCTTTTATAAAAAACACTAGTTAAATTCACTTAGTCTCCACTGTCATGACCTAAGCATTCCTCAAGCCCCTACCTCAACATAGCACCCTACAGAGAATTAGGTTACAACAGATGAATTAAGACACAAACGACCTACAACAACTACTGTGGCAAGTGTCACATGGTAAATACACAGTAAGCTGCAAAAACTGTCACAACAACAAAAAGAATCTCTGGGGCCTGAATTTTCTTTATGGAAATTCGCATATAATATTATCTATTATGATGGTCCTTAAATTGTTTTAGCTGATTATATTATTATTTCTGTATATCTATGTTGTCTAGGCAAGTTTCCTAACTTCCGTGAGTCTAATATCCTTCTGCATTTTTCATTTATGGATAAATAGCAGAGGGTCTGCTTGAGTGTCTTGCCGGGATACAGTGATTGAAGTAGTTGCTTTTCAACTGGCCCTCGGCAGTCCCCACCTTTTGCTTTTCATGCCTTCGTTAGAGTCTCGCCATTGGAATGGCAGACAAACTAGTGACTCACAAGTCACAAATAGGAGTCACGTGGTACTTGGGTGTTAGATTATAAACGGATCATGGCTTCCTTCTCGGATGCTTTCTCTAGCTCTTAGTTTACGCCGGGAGAAGCCCAGACGTTGTTCTAGGTCGTGAGAAACAGGATCACAACAAAATAAAGACAACGTAGAACATGCATCCAGCTTAATACATATGGCTGTGCGTTTTCCTTCCCAACTTGACAAGGTGAGCCTGAGACAACAGTTGAAAACTATCCTTTAACAGTTCAAATGACACCAGGGGCCCAGCACATGGGCATTAGGGTGAGGGGCATGGCCCCAAGAGTAAAGCAAGAAATCAAACACAGCACAGTTCAGGGAAAATCCCAGCCTCTGAAAAGCGTTAGATATGATACTGATTTTTTTGCCCGCAGGGGCAATTGTTTCTGAATCTACTGAACTAAATAGCTGCTGTCCTTCTGGGGCTATCAAAAGGCTTGCAGCTTCCAGCCAACTTGATTTCCTGATCAATGTGGAAGGTGAACACAGCCAGAGGATTGGGAATCAACAGGAGAGTACCAATCTCAGAGTTCTCCACCAGCACAAAGAGCTGTTGGAGGGCCACCCACTGCCTGCACCTTGCTGTGCTTTAACGAGGAAGTCTGAAAGGACAGCACATCTTGGCTGCATCATTCTCTCCGCCCACCACTGTCAGGAAGCATAACAACTTTGGAATGATCAGAGTGTCCTCTCCTGCAAGAATGGCTCCAATCTGTCTCTCCAGTGCCCCAGGCATGGTCATTATGGAGATGGAGAGAGAGACAGAGGCCAGAATTCATCCCCTACCATTTTCCAGCTCTCATCAAGTTGGCTGGTTTGTAGCTATAAAACCATAGATGGAGCGGGAATAGGTGGGTGGCTTTTGCAGACCCATTATCCATAACCACTTGTCAAGGCAGTCTTGCATTGTGCACTTATTAAAAAGAGGAAGAGGGAGAAGGAGGGTAGAGACAGAATATCTTGTCTTTGCCTTTTCCTCTTCCTTAAGCTTCTATTTGAGAATTTGCCGCAGGCTTTAACTTTCCTACTAAGAAAAAAAATTATAACTGAAGTAAAATATGACCCAAAGCCTCCAACAAAATATTCCAGCCTGAAACTAGAGATGTAGCTCGGCTGGGGTAGAATACATGCCTGTCATGTGTGATGCCCTGAGCCTGATGTCCACGTACCAGGTAGTACCTGGTACTAACGCCAGCAATCCGCAAGTTGAAGAAATGAATTCCAAGCCATCTTAGAATACTTGAGAGTCTATCTCAAAACAAATTTTTAGTGTGAAAACTATGAAGAAGCTGGATTAAGACATAAGGCCAGAACAGTGACTAGAGAGGCCTAGAGAAGTGGCTAGTAAGCGAGCAATTGCCATACAGCTTGAAGACTAGAGTTCAGATCTTCAGAACGTACATAAGGCTGGGCAGGTGTGGCATCTTCCCCTAATCCCAATTCCAAGACTAGCTAGTAAATTTCAGTGAGAGAACCTACCTCGATAAATTAAATGTGGTCAAGGAAGACACCGGATGTTAACATCAAGCCCCCACAGAAGTGTGCACATGCACCTGCACATGTATGTGAACATGCATACATACATGTGTACCACACACACACACACATTTCAACTGGACACACACATTACAACTGGACACAAACTAGAGTCACCTGAGAAGAGGAGCCCTTAGAACTGGAGAGATGGCTCAGCGGTTAAGAGCACTGACTGCTCTTCCAGAGATCCTGAGTTCAACTCACAGCAACCACATGCTGGCTCACAACCATCTATAATGGGACCTGATGCCCTCTTCTGAAGAATATATATATATATATATATATATATATATATATATATATATATATATGTGTGTGTGTGTGTGTGTGTGTGTGTGTGTGTGTGTGTATACACATATATATACATATATATATATTAAATCTTTTTTTAAAAAGAAAGATTTAAAAAAAAAAAGAAGAGACCTCAACTGAAGAAACACCTCCATCAGATTGGCCTGTAGACAAGTCTGTATGGCATTTTCTTAGACTGGGGTGGATGTGGGCGGACTCAGCCCACTGTGGATGATGGCACTCCTGGGAAGGTGGCCCTGGGAGGCAGAAAGAAGATAACTGAACATAAGCCAAAGACTGCAAACCAGAATTCTATTGTCTGTGCTCTGGTCTGTGCCTTCAGGTTCCAGATTTGTCTTCCCTGGGTGATGTCAGGATTGTGAAAATGTAAGGCAAATAAACACTTTATTTCCCAAGTTGCTTTTGGGCAGTGTTTTAACACAGCAACACAAACTGAACCGGGACACAGGCTTTCGTTTTGTCTGGGGTACTTGTTTCTTGTTCCCAGACTGTACCGGGGATTTGCCCAAAGTTACTGAGACCACAGCCATCAGGTCTCTAAATGTCCCTGTTGAATCATATATTTATAACCTCATACACATTGCCTTACTAGTGCAGAAAAATCTAGTTCCTCCGTGCAAGACCAGGCCACCAAAGGCAGGTGTCGATAGATGAAAGAAAAGCGAGCAGACACTTCAGAATTCCATAAAGTGCAATTTGTTGGTGTCTTAGGGACAGAAGTGCCAATTTGGAGAACCCCTGTACCCCACAGCAGGAGGAAGATGTTTGTAAAGCCGTCAACCAAAATGTACCTATTAAGTTGTCAAGATATCCCTTAAGAAACAGTTTGGGCAGGATGCAGAAATACTCAGCTAATAATCTTAATGATTTTGTTTATCATATAGGACTTGGAATGTGTGCCTATGTCACTTGGTATAAAAAAAAAATGACCCTCACAATAAAAAAATGGTGGCAGTCAAGTCACGCTCAATTGCTCAATTGCTCAGCACTTTAGGGCAGTGTGTGTGTGTGTGTGTGTGTGTGTGTGTGTGTACACTGGAGTACTATCTATTTGAGGAAAGCATGAACCTCTGGCCCCAACCCTAGGACAGGTTCTGTAGGAAATAGATTCTGAAAAGGAGAGATCTGAACGCTGGGGGTTAATTGGGGAAGTTCTTAGAAACACCTTCAGGAAAGGAAGAGGAGATCTGGGCAAGCCAGATGCCAAACAGTTGCACTGGAAGCTAAGAGGGGCTTTGGAGTTAGGATGGCTCTTCGGATGAGAGCCCGGGTATCTGTGACATCTAGAGGTCATATCACTGCATGTATGTAGAACCCAAGTGGGGAATTTGTAATGGTGGGCTGGCCATTTCCTTGCAGTTGAGGGCATTCCAGAGAAAGAACGTGAGATGGACACTATAGATAGTAAATGCCTTGGTCCAGACGAAGAAGCTGGATAGTTTTCATAACTCAGTACAGGGAGAAAGACATTTTTCTCTTTCTCAAACAATAGGGACTGATGAAGGCAAGCATCTAGAATGTTTGCTCCCTGATGGTAGCCTAGTGCCCAAAGAAGTGCCATCACTGCATAAATATTGATATGCATTTTTTATTCTATATACTTGTTTTTTTCTTTTTTCTTTCTATTTTTTGTGGGTTTTTTTTGTTGTTGTTGTTTGGTTGGTTGGTTGGTTGTTTTGTTTTGTTTTTCGAGACAAGGTTTCTCTGTGTAGCCCTGGCTGTCCTGGAACTCACTCTGTAGAGCAGGCTGGCCTCGAACTCAGAAATCCACCTGCCTCTGCCTCCCAAGTGCTGGAATTAAAGGCGTGAGCCACCACTGCTTGGCTATATACTTGTTTTTAACACACAGAAGAAAATATTCCAGCAACACATTTTCTCCACAAATATTTGAACAAATATCTCTGAAGATCGAAAGAGATGGAACTCTGTTAAGGTCACCATACTCAAGAACTGTACAATGTATAAGCCAGTCCTCCATCACTATGACTAATTACCCGAAAAAAAAATATTCCCTGGGGGTGATAGTTTCAGAGGCTTCACGGTAAGGTGACCGACCCTGTGCTTTGGGCCTGTGGGTGAAATAGAACTTCACTGCAGAGAAAGCACAGAGAAACAAAGATACCTCAAGATGGTGAGGAAGCAAAGAGTAGCGAGTGGGAGGGGCCAAAGTCCCAGCATTCCATCAAGCACACACTCTTATGACTTAACCAACTACAGCTCTCTCTCCTTTCTCTCTCTTTCTAACCCCCTCCCCTCCCCCCCCCACACCCCACCGGTGATTTCCTCTCTGAGAAATGGACATGGCTCTTAAAAGATCTACTAAAGTTCTCCTAAAAAATGAGGGCGCCTGTTCCACAAGCCAGTGGCCAAGCCTTTAAGATCCAAACTGCTTCACATTTTTTTTAACAATTATTTTTCAATACCATCTGTTAGTGGGTGCTACACCATGCGTGTGAAGGTCACAGGACTTGGGCGCTGTCCTCAGTTCTCTCCTTCTACCGTGTGGGTTCCAGGTGACAGGGACGCGGGCCCACAGGTTTGGCAGCAAATGCCTTTATCTGCTGAGCCATCTCGCTAGCCCCAGCACACGGTTTTTAAACGAATGCTACATAGACATATCATGTTCCCTTGGACTGCACCAACAGGCAAAGTACATGTAACTTGTCCCATTATCAAACCCAACATCATCAATAATGGGACAACCCACTCCATAAGCGTCCTTTTCTTTGTCCCAATAACTGATCTACAGTGGGATTCTTGGAGACTATATGAACAGCTGTCCCCTGAAATCATTCTTTCCATGACATAAACCACGCACTGATGATCTTACCTAAATTAGATATTTCTGCGATGGTTACAAATTAAGTACCTTTGGGAAAGACAGGTACTTCATGTGGTTGGAAAATAATGGTTATAGTCTCCGTGATTAGAAATTCTATTTATGCCGGGCGGTGGTGGCGCACTCCTTTAATCCCATCTGAGTTCGAGGCCAGCCTGGTCTACAGAGTGAGCTCCAGGACAGCCAGGGCTACACAGAGAAACCCTGTCTCGAAAAACCAAAAAAAAAAAAAAAAAAAAAAAAAAAAAAAACCAAAAAAAAAAAAAAAAAAAAAAGAAAGAAAGAAAGAAAAGAAAAGAAAAAAAAGAAATTCTATTTATTTTAGGTCACTGTAATGTTATTATGAGCCACCGAATGGCCTTGATATTAGTACAACTCTGGCTTAGAAGTGTCTCAATAAACCAGACAAGTTTTAATATGAGATGGCACAGCGGAGAAGGGCATTTGCCGTACAAACATGAGGACCCAAGTTCAAATTCCCAGCACCCATGGGAAAAGGCAGGCATGGCTGTGCTTTTCTATAACCCCGGCTTTGGAGGCGGATTAGCAGATCCCAAGAGCTTACTGGCTCAGCAGCCTAGTTAAAAGGGTGAGCTTCAGAACACAGGGCAGTTCCTATCTCAAGGCAACGGGGCGGGGGAGGGAAAGAGAGAGAGAGAGAGAGAGAGAGAGAGAGAGAGAGAGAGAGAGAGAGAGAGAGAGAGAGAGAGAGGAAGAGGAAGAAGGAGGCAGAGGAGGAAGAATAGGAGGAGGGAAGGGAAGGGGAGGGGAGGGGAGGGGAGGGGAGGGGAAGGGAAGGGAGGGGAGGGGAGGGGAGAAAGAGCCACAGGAAGACAAGTGAGGTTCTGCTTTGTGCTGAGGATGCACAAACACACAGTTGCACACTTATGTGTGCAAAGCATACAAATTAGGCAGCACTAAGTTTAAGCTATTCTTATCAGAGGTTACGGGGAAAATGGCAAGCTGCATTTCTCTTTAGGGCATTCTCGGTGAGATTTTCCAGCACCCCTTTTCCTCCTTATGCACCCGCAAACCTTGTCTTTCTCCTTCCAGGTCGATTCTTGATCCTTCCGAGGCCAACTCTTCCCTTTATCAAAACCCTCTGCAGCAATCATCTTAACGACAGAGGAATTGACATTTAGACGTAAATAGCTACTAAGACTTAATGATTCCAAAGACTTTTTATTTAGTAAGCCGTGGGTGAGAAACAGAAGCTCATGTACTTCCAGGTCCAGGCAGAATTGGGCTCTAGTAAAAATGAGATAGTGATAAAATTCTCTGTATGGATGCACCTTGTGCTGCTTACTGAGTTAGGGAAGATGATGGCCTTCCCTTCCTGTATCCTTTTCCAGACCGGGGCAGTGAGTGTAAGGATGTGAGAAGACGTTGGCTTGTTTGAGTCGCACACTCCTCTGTGGAAAAAGTTCCCGTGAGTGGAGGATGCAGTTCTGTCAGTGGAGTCTCTGAGGAGCACGCTCAAGGCTCTGAGTTCTGTGCCCAGGGCTGTGTAATAGCGCTAATGAGTGGGTGTGGGGGCAGGAAGGAGGCAGGTGAGTACCCCAGCCTAGATCTTCTTTTCTGATTTAAACCACATATTTTTTTTTTCAGATTATAGGGATAACTGTGGTGTTTTAGACAGCACAGGCACTCATGCTGCCCTGCCGAAGGCAAGCCTCTCTGTGAAGAGCCTAGAGGCCATGGGTTTAAAGTGACCTGTTTCTTATGCTTTTTCTTATCATCTGCCCATTAATCTCTCTACACACACATAACATAAACGCACATGCATGTCCGTATTAAATGGCTTATACCACCTCCATGAAGATATTTAACTATGGACAACTGCTTTTGTGAAGTGGTATGAAAATGCACAAAGACTTTTGCTGCATCATTCAGTTATGTTTTGAATTACTTTGTTACTACTTACTTGACTTTTTAAATATGTGTATGAGGTATTAATATTTATAACTAAAGCAGCCATTCCCAGAGGCACCAATTAAGGTTGTTTTATCTATTTGGCTTCCTTGGTTCTTTTTATTCGTTTATTTTGATTTTTTATTTATGTGTGGGGGTGTTGTGCATGCCATGACACACACGTCAAAGGACAACTTACACTAACTCGTTATCTCTTTCCATCATGTAAGTTCTGGGGACCAAACTCAGGTGGTTTGGCTTGTCAGCAATGTCTCTACCTCCTGAAACACCTCACTGACCTACTTTTCTTGGTTCTTTATATATTCAATAATTATGCGCAGCCAGCCATGGTGGTGCACGCCTTTAATCCAGCACTTGGTAAGCAGAGGCAAGTGGATCTCTGAGTTTGAGGCCAGCCTAGTCTACAGAGCAAATCCCAGGACACAGAGAAACCCTGCCTAAAAATAAAAATAAATAAAAAATAAATTTAAAAAAACAGAAAAAGAATGAAACTAATAATAATGATGATGACGTATAGTTGTGTGTACACATTGGGTATTTATATATATAGGTTAAATGTTCTTGAAATCTACAGACACTGGATACCCTGGAGACACAGTAACACTGTGAGCCATCTGATAAGGGTGCTGGGAACCGAACTTAGCTCCTCTGGAGGAGTAGTAAGGGCTCTCAATCACTGAGCCACCTCTCCAGCCCTTCCTCCGTTAACTTGCTTGCGTTTATTTTTTCCTGTGTTCAACCTCAAGTGTTTTCCATTTGACTCCTACCACGGAAACTGAGCACTTGTTTCCCAGCGCCCCTGGCAACCCAAGCATACACATCCCACACCTCTTTTCTCTTTGGCCAATAGTTAAACAGAACACAGACTGCAGATCACGCTCACACGATAAAGGCTCTAGTCAGTGTTTTCACAAAGCTCCAATTCCATCCTTGCCCTACTTAGCCTCAGGGTTGTTCTTTCTTCCTTTGTGTGGTTCCAGACTTCCTTTCATTAATTCATCACTGAGTACGGAGCCACCAGGATAAAAGAGCTTCCGGTCCCAACCCCATGTGATGCACATGCGTGTGTGAGTGCGTGTGTGCGCGTGTATGTGTGTGTGTGTGCGTGTGTGAGTGCGTGCGTGCGTGCGTGTGTGTGTGTGTGTGTGTGTATGCATGTGCGTGTGTGAGTGCGTGTGTGAGTGCGTGTGTGCGCATGCGTGCACGCGCGCGCGCGCGCGTGTGTGTGTGTGTGTGTGTGTGTGTGTGTGTGTGTGCGCACGCGTGCATGTGCGTGTGCGTGTGCATGTGTGTGTGTGTGTGTGTGTACTAGTGTGCTCACACGTTGAGACCAGAGAAGGATGATCAGTGTCTTCCTGTTACTCTCTATATTTTTTTAAGCAAGGTCAGTCCCTCAGCTGATCTTTTGGTGAGAATGGCTGGCCAGCAACCTCCAAGGATCTCTATTCCTTTGCCTTTCCAATGCTGGGATTGCAAGCAATGATAGCCATGCTTTCTTTCATTTTATGTGCGTACTGAGGATTTGAACTCAGACCTTCTTGCTTTCAGAGCAAGCGTTCTTACCCACTGAGCCATCTCACCAGCCCCTGAATCTCTTTTCAGGATCCATGCTTACAATAGAAACTCCAGCCTATGTAAACTAACCTAAATCCCTGGAACAGCGCCTTTGCCACTCAGCTTGGTGAGAACTCCCTCGTTCCTTTTTATCCTTTTCAGTCTTTTGGTACTAAAAGAACACTACCGTGACTGCAACGGGCAACCTGACAGTGCCTCTGTGAACACTCTGTGTGTGTGTGTGTGTGTGTGTGTGTGTGTGTGTGAAGAACAGGTCCTACAGGCATCATCGCTGGATGCACATTGCACTCTGAAGCGTAAGAGGAAAGCAGGTACCTGAGCTCCTACACAGCCCCAGTGCACTGGGAACTGGTCCAGCCCAGTGTTCTCTCAAGCCGAACATATCAGCCTTTTCATTCATGTTGCAGACAACACACCAGGTCATTAGAGCAGAGTGCTGGACTGGTTCCAAGATTATGCTCCAAGCACTCAGAAGCAAAGCCTCTGATGAGCCAGGATCTGCTCTGCAGGGCTCTCAGATCCTTTGTGGTGAAAACCTGGCACTGAGCAGAGGCCTCTTCTTTCCTTCCCTTTGAAGCAGAGGGTGAATAGGATGGTCGTCTGTCAGCTTTGCATCTTCTGACCACAGCGAGCATCGGTGAACATCCTTCCTATGAATGTCCCTCCCTATGTGGAATAATGAGGACAGAGACAAGGAGTGAGAACTACCGGAGTTCTTACCATCCACATCTCAGCATCATCCACATCTCAGGTGGGGTGACAGCATCCTGGGTACCATGCGGAAAGGGCTGGAATTCTCCCTTCCTTCCTTACCCAGTAATACAGACCTTTCATGGCAGTTGATCAGAGTTCACAGCCATCCATCCCTGCCTGGCCTGAGCCCTCCAGTGTCCTCTTGACACGGATGTCTAATCCTCAACATGTCTAACGTTTGGACAAGAAAGCACATGAAGTTAAATTGTTTGTATCAACGCTTCAAATAGTTGCGGTAGAAAAGAAACTCAACGCCAAAAGGCACAGAGTCAAAGTTTTCTGATTCCTTTCCTTTCCTTTCCTTTCCTTTCCTTTCCTTTCCTTTCCTTTCCTTTCCTTTCCTTTCCTTTTGGCGTTGTATTTATTTCACCCCTGCAGCCATGACATGTCAAGTTTGGTTTAAAATACAATAAACCAGAAACAAAACCACAAACACAAAACAGTAAACCTAGTACCTAACATTTTTGTCTCAATGTTTCAAGTAATTCTGCTCGGCTCTACTTAATTCCATTAAAGAGAATTACATTCTTTGTGCATTAAAATATACATATATCATTGAGGTAGCTGTAGTATAATGAAGTAGAAACTGGGGCCTGGAGAGATGGATCATGGTTTTGCAGAGGATTCTGGGTTAGGGTCCCAGCACCCACATGGTGTCTTACAATTTTCTGTAACTCCAGTTCCAGGGGATCCTACACCCTCTTTCTGTCTCTAAGGCACTATATGCATGCATGCACATACATTCATGCAGGCAAAACAATCATATACACACATACATATATACATACATGCACATACATACATACATACACACACACATACATACATACATACACACATATATACATACATACACACATACATCTATACATGTACATACATATGTACACACACATACACACATACATACATACATACACACACATATATACATACACACATACATACACACACACATAGCCAATGACCGTGCTTATCATTAGTTAAACATGTTTATGGATGCATTTGCTCTGTGTAGATTATTTCGCTGGGATATCCACAACTCCTCGTGGCAGGTACTTTTAGTGAATGGATTTTTAAATGGCATCCCTGGTGTTATTATAGATGAGAAGCAGAAGGTACAAGAAGTTGAAAGCAAGGTCACAAGCCAGCGACCTCAGATCACAGGCTTCGAGTACAGCATCCTAACCACTGAGGCCTGAGACTGGCCACAACACCTGCCTTCATTTTCTCACATCACCATCCAGTTAACCGCACTTCCAGTTAACTGAGGCATGCAAAGTGTACAGACTCGCTCCCCACCCCACCCACCACCCACTCCCCACCCCCGCTCTCATACACTTATCCAATCAAACACGTCTCTGTGTTTCTCCCCAGACATTTAATGAGAATTTAAATTTTAATACGTTCATTGAATCCTCATTGCATCATCTAAACTTTTCTTTCCTCTCTGTCTTGTGCCCTCACCGTTTCCGGTTAATGTGAATAATGCGTAAATGAACTTCTGGGGCTTCCAGCTTGGCTTTTAAGACTAGGCATTTCCTTAGGATAAATTCCCGGGAGTGGGGTTTAGCACGTCTCTTATTGCTTCTCAGAATATTGTGCTACATGTATCATACTACCAGAAGCTAATTTGTAGGCTAATTTCATTGGTTACTCACTGAAATTTGCCTAGTGGAGCCCTTTCAAATGCAAATGCAGAGTAAATGGAGCACTGGTTCAGTGATGATTATGGTGCCGTTGGAATCATTGAGGGCATCTCACCGCCCAGGGTGTGCCACCTCACACTCCTCTGTCCCCTTCCCCGCCTGCTTCAGTGTCTTGCCTGGAACCACGAGCTGATTCCCTGTGTGTTCCAGGACACATTGTGGAGATACAAACTGGAAAAGGCACATTATTCAGATACTGACTGCTAACACTAAAATGCCCCCTTTTTATGTATTGCCTTTTCAGTTTTGACATCCTTCTCACTTTAATTAATAAATTCTTATAAAATTTAGTCTCCTATTCCCCAACACTGCCCCATTATTGGTCTCTATGTCAGCAGTCTTCTCCCCAACTGTGATGCCCCTCAGGGCATTTTCATGACGGGTTTTTCCTCTGCCAGCTTCTCCTTTCTCCCTACCCACCCAACTCTGTGTTCTGTTTCTCTCTTTCAAATAAATAACTAAACAAATAAAACAAGCAAAGAAAGAAACAAAACCAGAACTCAAAACAAACCAGCAAAAGACAAACAAAACAAACAAACAAACAAACAAAAAAAAGGCCCAAACAAAGCAAAATGAAACAAAAATCGACAAAAAAAGATAGCATTAATGTGGTTCTCTGTTGGCCAACTACTCCTGAGCCCCGGGCCTGCCCTAATGCTGCGTTGACAGACCCAGTAAGACTCCACTGGTGAAAGCCGATTTTCCCCTTTACCAGTAGGCATCCGTTGCAGATTGCTTCTTTGTGAGCAGCGGAACCCTGGGCCCATTTCCCGCTCCTGGTGCCAGGACCCCATCTAACTTGAACCTGTGCAGGTTCTGTGTGTGCTGTCACGGTTCCAAGAGTTCATATGTGCATCAGTTCTGTTATTTCAGGAAAACTCTGCTTCCTTGCAATCATCCACCACCTCTGGGTCTTATAATCTTTCCTCCTCTCTCACCGAGATGACTGAGCTTTGAGGGGAGGAGCTTGGCAAAGACATCCCACTTAGGGTTTGAGTGCTCTAAAGTCACTCGCTCCCTGCCCATCATCCAGCTGCCAGCCCCTACTCACTTTTAATGCCAATCAATATGTTGGTTCCCACCCTCGTCATCACTTGCCAATATTCTAGTTTTGCAGCAGAGCTTCTGCTGTGCCTCGTTCCCACGCGGTCAGGTGTTTGACCTCTTGGTCCCCAGTCGCTGGTGTTATTTCAGAAGGTCACAGAACCTTCGGGAAGTAGATCCCACTGGAGGAAGCGAATCACTGTGGGAGGGCCTTGAGGTTTTACATCCGCCGTGTGACACCTGTCTCCTGTTCCTGCCATGATGCCTTCCAGACCTTGAAGAACTGTATCCCCTCAAACTGTAAGCCAAAATAAGTCCTTCCTTTCTTATGGTGTTTCTTGGCAGGTGTTTGTCATAGCAACAAGAAAACAACTGACACAACCTCCTCCCTACTCTGATGCCTCCTGCACACAACTGCCGGATTAGACATCATGACCCCCAGCCTCGCATAATGTCCTTCTTCAGCCTCCAGATGAACACCAGTCCTCAGTAGCCTAGGGAATGGCACCCAGATACTGGTATGTGACACACTCTGAACTGTGAAACACACGCACACAGCCTTACTGCCTGCCCATTGGTCCTTCCTATGGCCCCTGGATGCGTCAGCTCCCCCTTGAAACACAGTCTTCTCGGGTGGAACCCGGTGTCTCTGCTGGTTGCGATATTCCAAGAAGAACCCTGGCCACAAGCTCTGTTCATTTGCGCCCCCTTCTTTGAATCACTCTTTGGTTCAGCAGACAGCGGAACATCTCTTACACGTCTTGGAAGCCACCAGCTAGTATTACACCAGCTTGTAGCCACTCTCCTGCCTCAGATCTTTGCCAACTCTCTCCCACAGCTGTGAGCTGTCTATGCTGCAGATGGGTCTCATGTATGCCAGCTTCTCTGGGTCTCTGTAGGGTGTCACGGCAGACCCCTCTCTCCTCCTGGAGGTTTATCACCTAAGTGCTCCATCTCAGTGACCCGGTATGCCTAGCCCTCTGCCCTGGCTTTGTAGAGCTACCCATACGGTCCCACACGCAAATGTCCTCAGTCACCTTTGTGCCACCCAACATGTGCTGGTGTGTCTGGGGTGCCACTTGGTTGTGACAAGCAGCCTCCCCAGACCTTCACAGATGGCGTTAAGCACCTATGATTGATTGCATGATAAAAGTATCTAGGCTGCTACACTGACTTGTCATTACTAGATAAAGCCTGCTCTGGGGCAGGGACCATGTTTGATCAGCTTGGCTTGCCAAATGCCTGGTTTTGCCTTTGTCTTTGGTTGTTCTGGATGGATGTAAACAAGCACTCTTCCTCCCTAAATGGGATGGGCCAAATCTTCTGCCTCACAAGCCCACAAGAGAGTGGCTACGGTGAGACGCAAATAGACTCCTGTCCTAGCCTCCCCTAGCACCTTTAAGGGAAAGGACTGGAAAGTTCTCTGGAGATCTCTTGGATCTGCATAGCAAATCAAGAGAAAGAATGAGAGGAATATCTCCTCACACCCATCACTGTAGAAGAGGAGGTATAAGGTTTGTTTTTGGTTTTTGTTTTTGTTTTTTGTTTGTTTTTGTTTTGTTTTGTTTTTTGCTTCCGGATACTGTGCTTTCAGATTTAGGTGAAAAGCACGTACAAGAGATGTACAGGAAACTTACCAAAACTTGAAGTTACCGGGCTAGCAGGATGGCTCAGCAGAAAGACCCTTACCACCAGGCCCAATGACGTGCCTTCAATTCTCAGGACCTGTAGAGTGAAAAATTATAAAGGCCATTTTATGAAATATGTGTAGATTTTTCACCTTAGACCTGAGCAGGAAAAGTGCAGACATTCCTCAAGCCTCTCCTATGGAGAGGAGAGGCTCAAGGCATTCGGAAGACATTGCTGACTACAGATAAAGATGCTGCCACCTAGGTGGGGCTATAGCCGGAAAAAGTAAAGATAGTAATCTGAAATGGCAGGGTAGGGCACAATGGCATGGTAAAAACCACATTTTTTGAGAAGAATGCAGGGCGATTTCCACATGACACTAATCATTTAGGGTGAGTACCTCTGAATTGTTCCACTGTTCTTGGTTACCCCTCCCTTGGTCTTCCCAGTGCTATGTTTAAAATTTGTAAAACAACCAATCATGTGTAACCATGTGAAAATGCAACCATTCTTGTGTAAGCGCGCGAAAATGCCTTCCTTTCCCCACCCCATGCTATAAAAGACCCTTTAACCCACCACTCTGGGCCAAAACCTTGCTCTTGGAGCTAAAGAGCTTGTAGTTTTGACCGCTGGCTAACTTCCCCAATAAAACCTCTGTTGATTGCATCCAGGTATGGTTTCTTGTGATCTTTGGGTGGTCGTGATTTCCTGAGACTTGAGGAAGGGTCTCCCAAGTATGGGGGTCTTCAGACCCACACAGTGAGAATCAAAAAACCGAACTCCTGTAATGTAGCCTCTGGCCTCTACACGTATCCTGTGACAAGTGCACAGGCACATACACACAAGCGCATGCGCACATGTTGACACAAATAAATATATTGAAAGTTTTTAAACTGCTTGCCAACCTTCAAAGTGTGAACCCCTCCAAAATCTGTAATGAGTGGTATTACCTGGTTGTTCACATAAAAATACAGAAGCAAAAGGGAAAGCAGGGCCTGAGCAGTAAGAGGCTGGGTGTGCAGAGGGAAGGGCCACAGCTTCCTGAGGACGTCAGTGTGCGCACACAGCAGGTGCATCTTGCAGCTGAGGCTCCTGGAGGCTGGCGCAGGGAGTGTGGGGGATGCCAGAATGACCTGCTGCTGCTACTCAAAGAGCTGCTGTCATATCAGCACAGACAGAAGTAGCAAGCAACAAGAATGAGACGACTCTTAACTCCCTCTTCTTGGCTTCCAGGCCTTGTCTGATATCCCTGTAACAAAGGAGAAATGAGAGTCAGGTTCAATATCACAAAACAAAGCATAGAACAGTTTATGTGGCAAAAAAAAAAAAAAAAAAAAAAAAAGACAACAGCTGTTAGCTAGTGTTCTTCATTCATTCACAGAACCTCATAAAAATAGCTTACCATGATTGGGAGATCCAAACACCCCCACCGGGCCTTAGGAGTAAAGTTTGATTAACATGCTTTTCTATAGGTCCCCGGATGATAAGAATTCACTTAAGATACTGATATGACTTTTTTAAATCTCGGGAAGGAAGTGTGTATCACATTACTCTTGTTTTATAGTAAGAGTAATTGCTCCTGGCTTATATAAACCCAGATTTATTCATATTTCCTGCATATTAGAAAGTCTTCTATCACCAGTTGCTGAACTAAAATGAAAACACGTGTGATTAATTAGTCACCTAGGAGACGAACCTCTGAGCGTGTCTGTCAGGGAGTGTCAGGAGGGGTTAACTGATACAGAAAGACCACCTTAAGTGTGAGCAGCACCACTTCATAGGCCAGGGCTTCAGGCTGCAGATAAAGAAAAAGAGAGAGCTGAGCTGCAGCCTTCAGATGCGCCGTGCCTCAAGCTTCTCTCGCCCAGACTCCCCCACCATGATGGATTGTACCCTCCATCCGTGAGTCCAAAGAAACCCTCCCTGCCTTAGATTGCTTTGTCGGTTGGTATTTTATCATCACAGGGAGCAAACATACTACTGTGGCCTGCCAATACGTGGAGCTTTTAGCTCCAATCTTGCAGAGCTCTCTCCAAACTCCAGAGCTACCAGCCTCTTCCCAGCACAACACGACCCCCCCCCTTCTTCTCAGCAGGCTGCGTGACACTGGGAAGCACTAATTCTGGACTTCAGGGGTCCCCAGCCTCCCTCCCTGCCTCCAAACCCTGGCAACCATTTTCTCCTAGGAAATTATCTCTGTTAAGATTGCTGTCATGAGACTGGGGAAGACGGCCCAGTAAGTAAGAGCCCTTGCTGTGCAAACGTGAGAACCTGAGTTCAAATCCCCAGTACTCAAAAAAAAAAAAAAAAAAAAAAAACCAAGGTGTGTCTACACATGCTTGTAAACTTAGCATTGGGGAGCAGAGATAGGAAGATTGTAAGAGCTGGTTGGCCAGCCAGTCTAGGCAAAATGGTGAGCTTCAGCTTCAGGGACAGACCCTGACTCAAGTCAGCAAGGCCAAGAGCTATAGAAGAAGACCCCTTATGTCATGCTCTGGCCCCAAATGCACACATGTGAGCATGCATACCCAGACACCCATGTGCACGTACCATTCACACATACCACAGACATACACAAATACATGTAAACTAGTATATTTTTTCTAGTTTCCTAACTTGAGCCAGAACATCACTGTTGGGAGGTGCTTTGGTTTGGATACACTCTGCGCATGTCTTTCAGTAATGTCCAAAAAGAATAGTCTGCAGGGCTATCGGTGATTTCCATGACCAATTCCTTCCAAAAAAAAAAAAAAAAGGGTCTCCTTTATCAACCTAGTCCAGTAATACCGGGGTACACTAGAAGCCTTTATGGACAATCTCTGCCTTTTTCACTCCTGATTGGGGTGACTAATCATTTTTCCAACTGTACAAGTAACAGATTCAGGGCAAACCCCACTTTAGATCCTGGCCTAGCTCCCTTGTCCCTCTGTTAATGGCAGTCCCATCTGGTGTGTACTGTAGCAGGAGGAGTCTGTCTCCTTGCTCAGACTTTTTTTTTTTTTTTTTTTTTTTGTCTCTCTCGGAGTTCGGAAGTATGGGCTAACCGACTTAGCGTTCCCTGCACTTAGTCAGGCACGGCAGGGCACACCACACCGCAGATGCTCCCCGTCGTCGTTCAGGAGCAGTGCTGAGGAACTATTTCTGAACAGCCTCTGCCTGGCGTGTAGCAGGAAAGACACCTGGAGAGAGAAAATAAAATCCATTGACGGGAGTGTTCTGGGGAACGACTGGACTTTCTCATTTTCCTTCTGGGCTGTGGTGTCAACTGAGGACACTGCCGTGGGAAGATGTGGAAGAAGGGTGGCCTGTGTGCACTGATGGGTTCCTCAGAAATCAGGGAGGCTAGGGATGCGGGGGGGGGGGGGGGGGGGGGAGGGAGGAGGAGAGTCGACACTCTTAGGCTACACTAAAATGACCCAAGGCTCTAAATTCACCATCTCGGGTACTTAAATTTTTGCATCAATTTGAAGTAAACGACTGCCTCATTCACATTCTATCACACAAGTAACTCCAGTGCCTTTGTAAAACAAACAAACAACAAAACACCAGTTTGGGTAGCTGAGGAAGGTGGAGCCCCAGAGTCTTAGAAATACAAAGGACCTGCTGGGACCCAGCATGACCACTAGGTGGCACTAGTACAGAGCTAATTCAGAGGTCAGGTCTCTAAATCTATCCTCCCCAAACCGGCTCCTTTATCAACTTAAGTCAATAATACCTAGGTACACTGGAAACCGGAGCTTGAATCCGGCTGCTCTTATAATCCCATAGCGAGACTTTTATGTGATTGCTGCTTTTATCATTAATAGCGCATTTGCTCTGCATCAGGGGCCTGAATTAGCAGAGGCTTAATAACGGAAAGCAGCCTAATGTTTACACTAAGCTAAGCAAGGTCACCCGGGCATTCAGAGAAATGACCCGAACGTCTCCCAGCAGGATTAACGTAAATGAAGCATTTCTTTGATTAGCTTTGTTCAGCTGACCCCGCTTTCGAAATGACAGGTTTCAGAGAATCACAGTTTAATTACATAATCATACAAAACAATATTTAATAAAGCACAGAGCAAACAAACATAATGGCAACATTTTCTGGCTATTACCAGCAACTGGAGGCAACCAGACACAGGCTTAATTCTTTAATCTTGCAGAGCCCTGGTTAGGGAAGAATCCGGAACACAATTCAGGGGATGGTGATGGTGAGGGTTAAATGGTGTGTGGAATCCGAGTGCTGATCGATCACGGTGCTTAGAAAGTGTGCAATAAAAGAAACCCCCTTTTCTTCTCACCAGTGACAGGGTTTAGCATCAATAATTAAAATGGGTGTTTGCACGGCTCCTGTACAAACTACGGTCGGAGAATTTTATTCCTTAGAAATCACGTCACATCCACCCGTCCTTTTCACCTTGCAAGCCTTAGAACAGAGCTACAGAGGAGATGGGATGGGGGAGGGGATGTTTAAAATGCAGATTAAGGATAAATGCGGACCTTTCACAACTTGAGCTGGCCTTGCGCACGTGGCTCTCTATCCAGAGCCTCCCTTTCCTCAAGACTTGCTCTCTGCTACGGCAGAGATGGGTCTTTACTTTCAGCTGCCAGCATTCTTCCTGCTGTGGTTGTATTACCTCCACCCCCGGGGCTGGGGGAGGGAAGGCGCTGGGGGCGGGGGGAGGGAAGGACGGGGACGGAGGCTCAGACTGGATCGTGGGTTGTGTCTGGTTTCAAGTGGGCAGAAACGGAAGGGCGGGGTGTGGTTTTGAAATACAGAAAACCTTTCTCTAGACCTCCAGGAGGTTAGAATAGATCTTGAGTTCTTGCTTTAATTCATAGTCGGAAATCCAGGTGAGAGATGGTTTCCCCCGAGAATGGAGTTTGTCCTAAAGGAAAGCAGTTGGCCTGGAATCTGCAGCCACAGAAGCTACATGGCTCTGCTATTGTCGTAAAAAGATTTGTCTGGTCTTTGTTCTAGGTTTCTGGGAGAAAGCGTCTAAAACTCTTGCAATTTCCCAAGTTCTAGGAGCCCCTGACCTTACCGGAATTTATAGTAACGAGCTGGCTCTGGGTAGTAGCTAGTTCATATGTACACCTCCCATAAGACTGAGCCCAGAGAGGGTGGGGAGTCAGTTTACCAATTATGCCGGCATACCAAAGCTCTGAAAAAAAAAAAAAAAAAAAAAAAAAAAAAAAAAAAAAAAAAAAAAAGCCTGGATGCTGAAACTTGTTGAGCTTATTGGTTGGTGAATGCAACCATGCAAAGAAGACTAAGAACCATGAGAAAGGACCATACTGGATGCTTTCAGGTTCTGCACGATGTCCTTTGCTTGGTCCCAATTTGTATCCTTTAGAACATCATAAGAACAGAACTTCCTTGAGTTCTGGGAGTTATTCTGACAACTTTATCAAAACCGAGGAGATTTGTGGTCAGTTTGTCAGAGTGTGACATCCCGTCTGCATCCCCTACACGAAGTAACTTCCTGGGGACAATATCTTTAAGTTGGGAGTTCTGACCTAACTCCAGGTAATCAGCGCCAGAATGGATTCCAACTTTAATAGGTCTTTACAACTGCCTGGCCTCTGGCAAGCCACTGCCCACTGTGATTTATCCCCCGCACCATAAAATGAAACTGATCTGCCTGGGGATCATTCATCCCAAAGATGGGAAGAGAAAAGCCACCAATCCAAATTATCATTGCCAAATCAATTAAAGCAAGCAGTTAATTAAAGTAAGCTTTCTTACTCGTGTACATAGGCTGCCTTCCCCTAAAGTGGGGTTTGAGAGATCAGCGCTGAAGTGAAGGAGATAAGGCTTTTATAGCTCAGGGGTGGGGCGTTTCCAAATGGGAAAAAATAGAAGAGGGTTCCAGGAGCAGACTATAACTGGTGGTCAGAACAAGGTAATCACAACAGGTAGTCACAATGAAGGAGTCATAGACAGTCATAGAACCTTTTGAAACAAAGGTAGGGTTGCATGATGGTTACAACAACTTTCTGAAGCAAAGGCATGCTTGCCATCCCTGGAACAGGCAGTACAGAACCATTTGTAGTTAAGGTTACAGGTGGAACATAGCCCAATCCTTGAGAGACAGGTTTAATCACAAACAGGAATGAACCTAGTTTGTCTTTACTATAAGATGGGTTTCAAGGCTTTAGCCTTAGACAGAGTGGTTCTTCAGGATCTCCAGAGTCTCAGTCTCCCTATTACGTGACAATGTGTCCTTCTGTTCCTATGCCTCATAGAATTTTAATTAGGACTAGCTGAGGTCATCAATGTGAAATGTTAGAAGAAATCCACCAGAGCCAGAGAGATGGCTTTACAGTGGAGAGTACTTGTTGCTTTCTCAGAGGACCTGGGTTCAATTTCCAGCACCCACACAGCAGCTAACAACCATCTATAGCTTCAGTTGAAAGCGATCTAATGCCGCCTTCTGGCCTCCACAGACCAGGCATGCAAACGACGCACAAACATGCATAAAATAAGTTAAAAAATCATTTTTTAAATGAAAAGAAAAGGAAATACAATATATCATTTTAATGGTTTACCTTTTGTCCTGTTTTTTTAATGCATCACACAAAGGTACCATGCCCCGCTATGAGGACATTTCTGTTAACATTGTCGGCAGAAGGGCTGGAGAGATGGCTCAGTGGTTAAGAGCACTGACTGCTCTTCCAAAGGTCCTGAGTTCAGTTCCCAGCAACCACATGGTGGCTCACAACCATCTGTAATGGGATCTGATGCCCTCTTCTGGTGTGTCTGAAGACAGCTACAGTGTACTCACATTAAAAGAAAAGAGAGAGAGAGAGAGAGAGAGAGAGAGAGGCCTACTTGTGTGTGGGAGGGGGTGCCTTTAATCCCACCACTATATAGAGTTCGAGGCCAGCATAATCTACAATAGAGAGTCCCAGACCACCCATATGAGATCCTGTCTGAATAAAAATATCACTCTACAAACAAAACAGAGGTGAGGCCTAGCATTTTGGGGTGAGCAGGAGTGTGTCTTTAAAGGAGATTGTGGGACCCCCAGCTTCTTCTCTCTCTCTTCTTTGCTGCTGACTATAACGTAAGTAGTTTCACTCCTGTGTACACACCCACCACAGGCCTAAAGGCAGTGGGGTCAACTACCTGGGGCTGGGACTCCTAAATCTAGAAGCAAAGCAAACCTTTTGTCTTTATGTATCATGGCAGGTGTCTGTTTTGGTAACAGAAGGATTACTGATATATATCCCTTTGTCTTTATCTCCATTGGGAAGAATGTCTTAATTCCTAGGTCTTTATCCTGAGACCATCTGTACTGGCTGGTTTTGTGTGTTGACTTGACACAAGCTAGAGTCATCACAAAGAAAGAAGCCTCAGTTGAGAAAATACCTTCATGAGATCCAGCTAGAAGGCATTTTCTCAGTTAGTGATCAAGTGGGGAGGGCCCAATCCATTGTGAGTGGTGCCATCCTTGGGATGGTAGTCTTGGGTTCTATAGGAAAGCAAGCTGAGCAAGCCAGGGGAAGCAAGCCAGTAAGCAGCACCCCTCCATGGCCTCTGCATCAGCTCCTGCCTCCAGGTTCCTGCCCTGTGTGAGTTCCAGTCCTGACTTCCTTTGGTGAGGAACAGCAGTGTGGAAGTGTCAGCTGGATAAACCCTTTCCTCCCCAACTTTGTCTTAGTCATAATGTTTCATTGCAGAAATAGAAACCCTGACTAAGACATCATCGAAAAATAAATCTGGATGCACTGAGTGATGTATCAGACGGTATGAGTGTAGGGGCAGAAGAAAATGGGAGAGGTGAGAACACTGCATCAGACCTGCCTGCTCTTGTTGCCACGGTGACGGCAGGAGATTCATGCTCACCTGTTGGAAATTTCCCGGCACTTGGAATGAAAAGCAGTTAATTTAATGGTTGATTCTTACATCTTTGCAATTGCAGTGATTATCTGAGCAAGCAGCTTGCTGGAAAGTCAGAAATAGGGTGTCTAAAGAAGGAGTTTGGGTCTAAGACTTATTCTCCATATATATGTATTCTCAGTCGTGTATTCAAGTGAGAGACTAACGACAGATAGGATAAGGATCCTTTGGAAAACACTGATAAATAGACATAACCAATATACCAGACAAAGAGGATAGGACACAGATCACACATGCAGAAAAACTGAGACCCAGTAGGCTGTGCTCACTGTGACAGAGGGTGCCTACCACCAATCACCCTGTCATCACAAGGATGGCTTAGATGGTCTTTGTGGGAGGTCTCTATAGAGGGCAGTCTCAGGTTTCAGTCACCCTGATATAGGAAGCTGTGGTTACTAGTTTTTGCAGACACTCTCAACATCCCCAAGTCTTTTGTCAATTTCCTGAGCCTGACCAGGGGAAGGTTTGCCAATCCCCATGGTTCTAGGACATTGGGTCCTTGATATCGCTGTGGCTCAAGCCAATAATACAACTTCCCCCCCTCAGTATTCCATTCTCTCCCCCCCCCAACAATTTGTGACTTTTTGGAGACTGAATCTAAGTGCTGAAGGTTGAATTCCTCAGCAAGACTCTTCCCCTACTGCCCAGACAGCTGCCATCCTGCACAAGATGGCGGAGGGAACTCTGGCCTCTCTTCCTTTTCCTGTCAGGATAGCAATCTGTCACAGAGTCCCTTCCTGGGAGTTCATGTACACGAATCACTTTTTCAAAGCCTCCAAGTAATGTCACCTTAGGGGTTAGATGTCTTCAGCATTTGAATTCTGAGTGGCGCAATTATCCAATCCATAAACGAAAGAGAGGTACAGAAGGGGAGAGAGAAGAGTAGAAAAATATAATTATTTTAAAACCTAAAGTTAGGGATTGAATGACTCTCTTCCATTATTTCATGACACCCAGTTTTCTACCCTAGTTCATGAGGAGAGGGCAATGCCACAGGTAAGATCAGTCTTCAGATTATATGTCTGGGGACAAAGAACCAATACCTTCTCAAGTGCCACAGGACACACTATTTCTGCTTTGCTTTTTGCTTCGGAGAAAGCACACTTGGGACTGGGGAGGTAGCTAACTGATGAGAGCACTTGTTATGCAGACATGGGGACCTGGATCCAAATCCCCAGAGCCCACCAGGGTCAGGCGGGGCTTGCTGGCTGCCAGCCTAGCTCCTGGTTCAGTAAGAAACTGTCTTTTGAGGGAAGGGTGAGTGAAAGAACAGGACAACTTAAAGGTGCACTAGCCAGTCTGAGCGTGGCAAACGTGGCTCTGGCAGGCCTTTCCCTTCCCACTACCCCCACCCCATCTCCTCTACCTCAGTCAGAAACATTCTATCACATTCCTAAATCTAGCCCTACCAAGGTCTTTTCCCTTATTTGGCCACTTCTTTCTCCTGAGGCTGACCACTAGGGTCCAGCTATCAAAGCATTAAAGTTCATCAATCAAAAGCCCCCTTTGGCTCACCTAATTAACATGCCCAATTAAAGTTAAACACCTCATCCTAACACAGGACTCCCACCTTCACCTTTATAAACCACCATTTGCCTCTGGGCCATGTCTGTCCCCTCTCTATCCAGAGACCCGCCCTTTGGGACAAATATCCCTTCTCCCTCTCCCTTGCTCCTTTCTCCCTTCCTCCTCATCCTCTATCTCCTGTTTTTTGTCTCTTATTCCTTACCCTCTGTCCTTCTGGGTCAAATAAGTCTCCTTGGTCTTGAGAACTTAGTCTTGGGGTGTCTTGAGCTGATACCGGTCCCTTCACACCTGATACCCTCTTCTGGCTTCTATATACACACACACACACAACACACACACACACAAGATTCCACATCCATGTGTGCATATATCATATATCATCTTTATACACGCATAGACATACTCTGCCACACACGTACATACAAAATTAAAGATAAGCAAGCATACATCCAACAGCGTTGTTCTGGTTTCTAAAGTATTCTCCCAGAATCCATATTGTTCATACAATTGAGATTTTTTTTTATGGTACAGGGAGAGTTACCTTAAGAAAAACTGGGAAGTAAGTTTTGTTCTGCCGTTGGACGGAAAAGCAAGAATGGCGTCATCTGTTCATCCCAGTGAAGGCCACTGAGAACAGAGTCAGAGTTCCAGGCTGAAGAGCTGGTCCAGACTCTGCCTTCAGGGGCCTCTAGGGCCCCCAAGAGAGTTAGACCCACACTTGCAGAAGAGGGGTCCTTCTCTGAGGAGAAAGCAGGGGAGGCTGCAGGCTTGAGAGGCAGAGCGATGCTGGATACAGCTGGATACAGAGATGCTGAGCTCTGGTGTTCAAAAATGAGTCAGAGATAGCAACAGATCTGGGGCTGCAGAGACAAGCCTGACTGAAGATGAATGAACTGCTTGTGGAACAAGAGCCAAAGCCAGTCCGGGACACTGTTTACCTTTATGTGAATAAATAACTGGATGTATGAATGGAAGTCCTGTGAGCTAAAACTATTCCTCTCCGTTCCAAGACCCTAAGAATCAATGTGTCAGCTCCTAGGCTGCCCTCAGAGTCTGAAAACAATCCTGTTGACATCTTGTCGAATTTACTGCTACAGAGTGAATGCAGGATCCACATGAAGGATGACCCGCCCGAGTAGAAGGCAGCCTTTCTTTGTCTTTTTAGATGCTCTAACCTGTTGCTGCAGCTTGCACTTGGGTCGTGTTTCCTGCTATCATATTGCCAATGGCTCACCCTGGCTCTTCTCCCCATCGCTAAGTGTGTTGTAACAAAATGCCACAAACTGGTTGTCATCATTCCTCATGGTTCTAGAAGCCAGCAATCCATGGATCCTGGACGCAGCAAACTCTGAACTGGGTGACGGGAAACCCTACCTTGTGTCTCTCTAGCTTTGGGTGGTGTTCAGCACTATCTGGTAGTCCTTAGAGCCTGTCATTTCATAGTGTTCTGCCTGTGTTTCTGTGTCCTGATTATCTGTCTTATAAAAAGGCCGGTCATGTTGAAATGGCCTCTGGGGTGACATGAATGGGTGGTGGAGATGGGGAAGTTGTGACTCTGAAGGGGCTGGTGAGATCCCAGCCTTTTCCTGTCCCTCTGTGCTTTCTCCCCTACCACGTGTTCCACCATGATGTACATGGTACATTACTGTCACCACAAACCCAAAGTAACAGGGTCAGATGACCGTGGACTGAAACCACTAGAGCTGTGCATGCCAAAAATCAAATCATTCCTCTTCCTGAAATTGTTTCAGTCCCGCTGCCCCGGCACTGCTGAAAAGCTAAGAAACAGGGGTCCCCTCCCCGTGTTACCTGCATCGCCACAAAATCTTCTCTAGTCCATTTCTGCCATGCTAACACTTCAGAAGTTGTGGCATAGGGATCACTGCTTTCAAAAACAGCCTAGACTACATAGCTAGACTGCCTCAAACAAGATGGCTCAGCAGTTGGAGAGATGGCTCAGCAGTTAAAAGAAATGGCTTCTCTTCCAGAGGATCTGCGTTCAATTCCCAGCACCCAGATGACATCTCTCAGCTGTCTATAACACCTGTTCCAGGGGAATCCAAGAAATAAAGAAAACCCTCATTCTTGACTGTCTGTGCTACCTTCTCTGTCCCCCTACAATCCAGCAGTCAAAATGACCTTTGAATTGTGTAAGATATTATTCAAAGAGTAGAGTCCCTCTACTCACAGCTAGATTAAGGACTGAAGCCTTGGTAGAATGTTTCCCTAATTCCATCCTCAGCCCCACAAAGGAAGGAGTGAAGAGAGAGGGAAGCAGAGGAAATGAATGTACCAGCCCCTCCCTCTGTAAGTCTGCTCTCCCTCTGTTCCTCTTACTGTGACCTCAGCTGTCCCCATGCAGCCCCTGCAGAGGTTGATTCCCACCACAGGACATGTGTCCTTGCTAACTCTGTTGCCTGGAGGCTCTTCCCTGGGTTGCCACACTGCTGGTTTCTTCTCGTTATTTAGCTCCCATTCAAAAGGGCAGCTAAAGCCTTCTCCTACAGAGTCAATGGAGCTATCAGCCTCCCTATTGCCTTACTGCCCTGTCTCAAAGCTCACCAGAAGCCTAAAGCCAATCACGTCTGCCTTTCCCTTCCCTCCTCACTTAAGCCCCTTCTGTCTACATATAAGGCTCGACCCCACCCCCAACCCCATCCCCACCCCCGAGCCAAGAACAGAGCCTTTCTGGATATGGTTTAAGTGACGAATGATCGCTGAACGGGTGAACAAAAGGTGTGACTCGGATGTCGAAGGAATAGAAAAAAAAAATATTTTAACTTCAATGGCAGACCCAGGGTTAATAATTCTGAAATGGACAAGCTTTATTGATCGTCAAGGAAAATATCACCCTAAAATATCACCGAGCTGTAGACTCCTAGCCAAGAACCAAGAAAACATATTCTTAGCCCAGACAATAATAGGCACGGGGGTTTCTTTTCCTTCCCTTTCTTTTTCTTCCACGGAAAATTAAGAAGGATGGTTAAAGGCAAGGGGGAAGGGCACCGGAGCAGCAGATGTAGCTGAAAGGGAGAGAAGCAAAGAGTATGGAGGGAGGGGAGAGTACGGGTCGGTGGCGTTTAAACGACCTAGCTGAGCTATGAAGGGGATGGCTCATGTTACCAAGGACAACTGCCACACTCCTCAAGGCACCAAGTCCTGGGGGTCCGACACTGCTTCCCTCCTTCAAGCCCCCATCCCTCACATTCCTCTTCTTTTTAAAAAACTGTTATTTATTTTATGTATATGAGTACACTGTGGCTGTCTTCAGGCACATCGGATCCCATTGTAGATGGTCGTGAGCCACCACGCGGTTGCTAGGAATTGAACTCGGGACCTCTGGAAGAGCAGCCAGTGCTCTTAACCACTGAGCCGTCTCTCCAGACCTGCTTTCCTCTTCTTATTGTCCTCCTCCTCCTTCTTATTCTTTTGAGACAGGGTCTCACGATGTAGCCATGGCTGGACTGGAACTCACTCTGTAGACCAGGCTGGCGTTGAACTCACAGACATCCACCTGCCTCTGCCTCTTACTCTCAGATGCCAGAAGATGTGCACCATCGTGCGTTAGCTCTGTCTGCATCCTTGATCTGAAGATATGTGAGCAGGATTCAAGCAAAACTAGGGAAAAGTACCAAAATAGAAATACTGACGGAAACGCTCCACAAAATGTCACATAAATAGCAAATTATTTACTTGGTGAATGACAGGGTTGCAGGCTTCACTTGTGTGTTTTTCTAAAATTAGCATATTACCTGAATAATGTTGAACAGTTAAAAACAAAGCGTAATGGCGAGACTTACCTTGTGTATTAGCAGAGTACTACTGTTGTGTCAAATGCTATACACCTCTGGTTCACTCAGCTACAGGTGAGCAAGTAATGTTTGTAAAATGCTTGTGTCACCCCAAATTAGCATGGGGTTCACGAAGAATCACTCGGCAAGAGAGGTCCAAGGAAAGGAGAAAAACGGAGAAGCAACCTGTAGCCATTTTGTCAGCAACCCAAGGACTTCTGTGCTAAGCCCGTGGCAGGCCTCTCTGCTCCCATCTGGAGGCAGTGAAACCAGCTTTCCACAAGAGGGCGGTATCTAACCAATCCCCAGGCCGGGCAGCAGAAGGAAGTTGCTTGCCAGAGGTCAGGATCCAAGGTCAGCCTGGACTACGGAAGGTCCTGCCCCTTATCAAATAACCAATCAAAAATAAAGAGGGCGGTAAGATTTCTCTAAACAAGAAAATCCTGACTCATAAGCCTGTGGCCATACTACCAGCTCAGCCTCTCCAGGTCACCCCTAAAGATAGAAAAGCCCTACCCCCAGACAAAGGTACCTCCAGGGAAAGACATTAGGATTTTTATTTATAAGGCTGAGATTCAGGACATCTTCAGTTCTCAGACGTGAGCAAATCATAGGAAGGGGCCCCTACCTACTCCTAAAGCCCAGCTCCCAAATCGACATCTCTACCAGGAAAGATAATAAATGACATGACCAGACCCAGAGGCTTCTGAAATAAGGATTAGCACTACAACACCAGTAAAACATGCACAGGCATGCACACCTTTTTTCCTGGTTATAACTGGCACCTGCACAGAGATCCACACTGTGCTTTCATATGAATAGAATTGGGGAGCTGTGACCCCAAAGAGAACTAGGTAGAGAAACGTACCAACAGTGGGCAGGGCTTGTATCCCATCCACAGAGGGTCTGCAGTAGTAGGGTTAGGACCCAGCCTGAGATTTGGCCCTTCTGACGTGCTCTGTCTGGAAAGTGTTGATGCTGTTTGTCGGACAGTAGGGCTATGTTGACAACAGTATAAGATTGTGTGTTTGTTCCTCAGCTCTGGCATATTCAGAAATAAGCTTGCCCTGCATCGGCAAATAGAGCTCATCCTAGGGATAATTTCTGATACCCATCTTTTTAACTCCCAAGAAGTAAGTATCCTTACTTCTATTTTTCAATAGGAAATCAAGGACTCCGAGAGACGATCTGAGCTGGTGAATCTTGGCTCCTGGATTTGATCTTGGTTGCAAAGTTCCCGCTGGACATTCTAGCTCCGGGGTGAAGAAGCCGGTCAACTGAAATAGGGGGAAAATGCAAACGTAAGCGATTTTTTTTCCCCAACAGAAAGCAAAAGGGCAAGCGCTGTCGGAAAGCTTGGTAATCACAGTCAGGATCAGAGGCTCTCGGAGGCGGCCCTGGTGGAATGGGAAATGTGCAACTCCTGAAGAGACCTCCGCACCAAGCAGAGCCAGCGGGCATTTGAGAGGAAGTAGCTGCCCGAGTTCCGAGCTGCCTCACAGAATAGAACACTATGAATTATTTAGACCAGAACGCCCTTTCTATTTTTGTATTCAGGAAAGAGGAATATTCATGGCAAAGGCAGGTGGTTTGGGGGTTATTTTTATTTTTTTACTTATTTACTTTTGTTTGGTTTTTCATCTAAATGTACATTTTTTTTTGAAGATTTGTCCCACAATACATGGAAGTATTATGAAGTATTATTTCTTTTAATTTCTTGTCCTTTTTTTTTTTTTTTTTTTTTTTTTTTTTTTTTTTTTTTTTTTTTTTTGGTTTTTTCGAGACAGGGTTTCTCTGTGTAGCCCTGGCTGTCCTGGAACTCACTCTGTAGACCAGGCTGGCCTCGAACTCAGAAATCCGCCTGTCTCTGCCTCCCAAGTGCTGGGATTAAAGGCATGTGCCACCACGCCCGGCTTTTTGTTTGGTTTTTAAGCTTTCAACGGCTCAGAATTCCCCAAGCTCTATCTCCCTTAAATGATGAATCTAAAAAGCAGAAAAACAGACGTTTGAAAGCCTGAGAAACTGGTTAAAGTATTTCACGGCATTTAGGTCTCTGTCTCCAAATGAAAGTGTTACCTTTTTATTAGTCAGACGGTGGACATTTGGGTTCTGAGGTTTGTGGTTGGTGTATATGTGGGCAGGAGGGGTTCTATAAAAGGCAGGCCATTACCAGGAAGTGCAGCATCAATGTAAAATAATCTTGATATTCAAAATAGATGTGTAGCAGTTATGTCTTGGGGGAAATAAACAGATTTAGCCAGAGTCAAGAAGAAAAAAAAATCAGATTCCAATGCACTATGTTGCACGTGGTTTAATTCAATTGTGGCATGCCTGCAATCTTATCATTTAGAGGGAGGAGACAGAAGGACAATACATTAGAGGCTCACCTGGGCCACATAGGAAAACCCAGTCAAAGGAGAAAAGGAGGAAACGAGGAGGGAGAGAAAGAAGGAGAAATTAAAAGCAAGACAAATATTGTTGTGTTTTATAAAATGATAAAGAGAGAAGGAATATGTTTGGTGAATATGTAGTCAGGTGTGGGGTAAGGGGGTGCCTCCGGGGGCCCATGAGGAAGCATCCCTTCCCCTGAGGGACCCCAGGGTGGTATAGTATAGAATAGTTTATGCAGGACATGGGGAGGAGAGTTGAGAGGTTAGTAGAGACAGAGAAAGGCAGAGAGAGAGAGAGAGAGAGAGAGAGAGAGAGAGAGAGAGAGAGAGAGAGAAGAGGCCAGCCACGAGCATGTGAAGAGAGGGGGGAAGGGTAATGAGGGAAGAAAGGACAGGAAAGAGGGTAAGAGAGCAAGAGAAGAGAGAGCAGGGGGCAAGCAGCCCCTTTTATCTTGAGTCAGGCACACCGGGCTGTTGCCAGGTAACTGTGGGATAGAACCTAGACAAAACGCTAACAAATAGACTAGCAGTGATAGCAGTCTTAATCCAGCTAGGAGGCTGAAGAGCTACTTCCTGCTTCCTAGGCCCTCTCTCAGGTCTCTTCCAATCTGTCCTGCACCCCCAAACCTGTCACTTAAGTCCAACTCTCCCAATGAATGTGCCGTACCCCCAACTCCAACTTGTCCAACACACTGCTACCGGGCTCATCTCCCTAGCTCAAAGGCGGGAACACTGGATGATCAGGCTCCGAGTCTTTGTGTGGATTTCGGTTACCCACAAACCTGGTGCTGTGTGTCCTCCACAGCTCCGCTGTGATCCCCTGAGAGAGAGTACAAGCCTTATTTTGTCTGCATCACTGTGATTCCTGACAACTAGAGACTGTGGGCTAGTTGTTGTCACGTGGTTCAGTGGGCAACGGCAGCTGGGTACCCGCTAGACCCTCAATAAATCCAGTTTACTCTGACTGAGTCATTGTTAAGCATATCCATCCACGCAGACTCGAGTGTTCAGAAGTGTGCTGAAACCTTTAGGAGTGACTGCAAGCAGATTTGCGAGCTCGGTGGATTAATTTCTTCCCTGAGAGAGTTCAGTGACACATCCATTTTGAAAGACCTTTTTTTCTAATGATTCCTGGGATCCAAAAGCCTTCTTTGCCTTCTACTAAGGGAACCAGGGGACCGAGCTGGGGGTAGCGGTGGCTGCTTGGCAGAAGGGTTGTTTAAAACAGCTTTAACCAACTGGTGTTCAGTCTTCCCACAACCCTGCTAGACTCCCCTGCCTAATTAACAGCTCTAAACAGACTTTACCGTGTATCCTTCTACTGTGAAGCTAATTCCTCTTTCCCCTTTTGATCTGTCATGCTACCTGAACTATGCATAGATGTGTATGTTTTCCTGTGTGTGTGAGTTTTATATGTGTATGTTTATAAGTTGAAAGGTTAAAGTCACACAGACCCTCTCCTCTGATATACAAACATGTTTTTAAATATGGTTTTGGGGTTGCTTATAGATGAAAATAGCAGAATGTATGTAATTTGTAAGATGTGTCTCTCATGCTTTCCTCTTGCCAAAGCAGCTTATTAAGCATTCCAATATGTTCAGGAAAATGAAAATTTTAATTAGGAACACCCTGTAACAGCTGTGCCGAGAAAAGGTTTTATTATATATATATTTTTTGATCACTTGCTAAGACAATAAAAATTAGCATCTTTCTAGTATTTACTAGGAGCTCACCAGCCACACACAACTTGTCAGTCCGTATATCCACCTGTGAGTGGTTTCTAACTTTGGCGTGCTGGGATGCTGGGATGCTGGGATGCTGGGCTCAGGGCGGCAGAACTGCTGGCCCTGGACAGCATGGTGAGCCAAGCAAGTCCTCGTGGATCTTCAATACTGTCAATTTTAGATTTTAGATGCACTTCAGTATTTTAGTATTTCAGGGTTTCTTGATTTTGGAATCAGGAAAGGAAGTCTACTTTTTAAAAAATGTAAGTACTTCCCAAATGGTTGAAGGCAAAATCTCAGCGGGCATAATTAGTGGAGCTGAGACTTGGGGCCCCCTCCACTCCACTCCCCATCCCCACCCCCTTTCCTGCCACTCCTTCCGGTGCCTCAGCCTGTATACTCTTCAACTGAGAAACTGGAAAAAGGCCGGGCGGTGGTGGCTCACGCCTTTAATCCCAGCACTTGGGAGGCAGAGGCAGGTGGATTTCTGAGTTCGAGGCCAGCCTGCTCTACAGAGTGAGTTCCAGGACAGCCAGGGCTACACAGAGAAACCCTGTCTCGAAAAACAAAAAAAAAAAAACAAAAAAAAACAAAAAAAAAAAACAAAACCAAAAAAAAAACAAAAAAATCACAACATCAAAAAAAAAAGAAAAAAAAAAAAAACCAAAAAAAAAACGAGAGAGAGAGAGAGAGAGAGAGAGAGAGAGAGAGAGAGAGAGAGAGAGAGAGAGAGAAAGAGAGAGTCTGGAAAAAGCGGAAGCCTCATTAATGCCCTTAATGCTGCCCCCTATGTTGAAGCTGAGTGCGTGCAGCCAACCCTTCCACCAGGGGAAGCACAGGGCTGCCCCTTTACCAGCCCTCCTATCCCTGCCAGCATCTTCGTTTACATTATTTTTGACAGTTCCTCTAAAGCTAGCGATCGGTGATCATCTATCTTGCGCCAGGTTCCACGTCAGGCATGTCCTGTTGATCCAATCTTTATGGCAATGCCACAGGTACACCTCTGGGAGATTCAGAAACCTGCCATATCACGGCATCAGACTCTAAGGACTCTAAAGCTTTTTAGTCTTCCTCGGCCACTCCTTCCCGCTGCTCACAATGTATCTCCTCTGCTCCATCTCACCTTTAGCTACAGACCCAGAACAGCCCTTATTCTGCTAAAAAGCCTTCCCCCACCCCCACTCCCGCTTTTTAGAGACAACTCCTCGCTTAGAATTTGTAGCGCTTAAGTGACATTTGGGCACTGTGGATCGTGCCTTGAATTATTTAAACATTCCTGTGTGTTCAGGAGTTCTTCAACAGATGAAAATTCCTTAGAGGCAGAGTCACGAGCTACCACTGCCGTGACTCAGTTCACCGTGCAGAACAGACGCTAATGATCATCTGGTAAAAGAATACAGTTCTCCCAGGCATGTCGAATGCCATCTTCGCTGCAGTCTGTCTCCTGCAACTGAACTAAATGCAGATAAACATCTCACTCGCTCAAAAAACTGCAGACAGATGCTTAACAGTAAATGGTGTCTTTTGCAGAGGATAAAGGGCTATCTAGTCAGGGTTTGGAGGTCTCTTGGGGATTGCACTGTCTCTAATGAGGATTATAAAAGATGAAGAATAAAAAGAGGTCCAGGAAGGCAGGGATGACGGCTCAGTGGCTAAGGTTCGGTTCCCAGCATCTACATGATGGCTCATAACCATCTATATAACTCCAGTCCAAGGGTCTCTGGACCCACTCTGACCTCTGCAGGTACTATTGCAAAACACCCATTCTCTCTCTCTCTCTCTCTCTCTCTCTCTCTCTCTCTTTATTTATTTTTAAGAGATCCTATTATACTTAAAAGAAAAATGCAGATTTGAGCAAAGGCAAGATGGCCCTGACAATGCCTGCTTTCTCTGAGGAATGTGTCCCGGATCAATGAGTATCAATCTTATTGATCTACAAATACGTATTTTCTTATATATTGTATATACACATGTATCATCTACTCTGTATACAAGCACTGAGGCTACAAAGTACTTTCGCAAGCATCTGTCAAAAAAAATGGGTGAATAACTTATGTAATGGTTAATATTTTCAACTTGACAAGACCTGAAACCATCTCAGAGACAAACCTCCAGGTATACCTGTAAAAGATTATTTTGATAGGTCATCTTCTGGACATGCCTGGGGGTATAGCCTTGAGCTGGTTCACTGAGATGGGAGTACCCAGCCTGGCCTGAGGTCCTATAGTGCATACTAGGAAGAAGCTATAAACAGCAGGTCTTGTTACTCTCTGCTTGACAACTGCAGATGCAACCTGACCAGCTGCCTCCTCAAGCCCCTGCTACCATGAGGGACGGTACCCATGAACTGAGAGCAAAATAAACCCCTTCCCTCCGGAAGTTGCTTTTGTGAGGTATTTTGTCTCCATTATATAACATGACTAAGACTACTTGGTTAGAGAGAAGTAACTGCGGAAATGAGAAAAGAGTAGTGAATCTGCTACCCAGGGATGCACAGTGAGGACAGGGGCTGGCACACAGAGGAAGGGCAATTCTGGTATGTGAGGAAGTTCTCACAGAGATGGTAGGTAACATCAGATTGGTACTTTCAAATAAGAACAGGGCGTGAGTAGAGAACAAATGACGGGAAGAAAACCCCAACCAAGCAGGTTTTAGTCAGGGGTGGACATTCACATCTCCAAGAAAGACGTTCACGCATGTACAGTAAGCAGGGTATGGCATCACCTCAGGCTCAGGTGCTTATGTCAAACCCCTCCTTACATAGGCTAGCACACCACTGTCCTGAGACAAGACGGCACTAAACACTAAGCCAGCCAAGCCAGGTAAATCTGGGTTACCAGTGTCTGATAGGTAGGAACTGAGTCAGATGTAACGAGCTGCATGCTAGGACTTTGAAGGAGACAAGATAAATTTAAGATTGGATCTTTGCACTCAAAATGCTAACCATCTATTCTAAATGACTAAGGCATACGGAAATTTGAATATAATTGCAGTTAGCAGTGTAGTCAGTGCTGAGTTACATTCTTCTGACTGTGTGACATGAAAGGGTTTAAGAGGATTAAATTAGTGTGTTTGATAGTGGTACCATCACAGAAAATGTCACAGATTGTACAGGAAACACCAATCTACTCTGATAAGCACCCTGGATCAAACTCACTGTGCTACCACAAAGGGAAGAGAGAGAAAGGGGGCAAGGACATTAAAGCAGAAAAGAAAACAAGTTAAGAAGAAAAAGGGTCAGCTTCAGGAGGGAGACAAGGATGGTTAACTGAGACGTGTGATGACTTGAATGAGAAATGTCCCCTCCGGGCCTCTGTAGGCTCAGGCAGTTGGCCATTTACTCCCAGTTTGTGTACTGTTTGTGGAAATGAAGGAAGGGTGGCTTTGATAGAGGAAATACATCACTGGGGGTGAGCTTTAAGAGTTTAAAAGCTCCACCCCATTTCCGGTTCCCTCTCAACTCTGCATTTGCTAATAAAGGTGTGAGCCCTTGGCGGCTGGAGAGATGGCTCAGCAGTTAAGAGCACTGACTGCTCTTCCAGAGGTCCTGAGTGTTCAATTTCCAGCAACCACATGGTGTCTCACAACCATCTGTAATGGGATCTGATGCCCTCTTCTGGTGTCTCTGAAGACAGCTACAGTGTACTCATATACATGAAATAAACAAATCTTTAAAGAAAAAAAAAAAAGGTGTGAGCCCTCAGCTTTGTTTTCTGGCCGCTATGCCTGCTTATTCCAACATGATAGACCTCTCTCTCTCTCTCTCTCTCTCTCTCTCTCTCTCTCTCTCTCTGGAACCGTAAGCCAAAATAAACTCCTCTATAAGTTTCCTTGACGGTGGACTTTTACCATAGCAACAGAAAAGTACCTAATACAGGTAAAAACGACCAAAACACACTATACACTTGGATAAAAATGTTGGAATAAAACCCATTACTATGTATTATCTATACTGATCAAACCAACCTTCAACTTGGGCTGATTTTTGTCCACGTTTCTCCTCTCATGGCACAGCTTCTACCACACATGGAAAACCTCTGGTGTTCCAAACAGTCAGGGTTCAAACTTGAAACCTCTAAGAAGGAGACCAATTTCTAGGCCAGCTGGGAGGCCTCTATGCTGGGTGGTTGTATGTCAATTTCACACAAGGTAGAGTCATTTGAGAGGAAGAAACCTCAGGGGGTGGTTTGTGTTTGGTTTGGTTTTTTTTATTGATTGATTGAAGACTGCTAAGGCAGGACCCTACTTACTGTGGAGAATGTCACCCCTACCTAGGTCCTGGGTTCTACAAGAAAGCAGACTGAGCAAGTCACAAGGAGAAAGCCAGTAAGCAACATTCCTCTGTGGCCTCTACATCAGTTCCTGCCTCCAGGTCTCTGCCTTGAGTTCTTCTTGTCCTGGCTTTCCTAGATGATGGATTACAAGACATGAGACAGAAATGGTGCACTCGTCTTTAATTCCAGGACTAGAGAGGCAGAAGCAGACAGAGTTTGAGGCTGGCCTGCTCTACAGAGTTCCAGGACATCTAGCATATAACCCTTGCCTACACCACAGAGAGAGAGAGAGAGAGAGAGAGAGAGAGAGAGAGAGAGAGAGAGAGAGAGAGAGAGAGAGAGAGAGAGAGAGAGAGAGAGGTTGATTCTTCTTCAGATTGCTTTTGGTCATGGTGCATATCACAGCAATAGAAACCGTAAGTAAGACAGACTCTGACCCGGCAGCTGGGTTGCAGGAGTTACTGCTGATACCACACTCTTACCAGATCCCGTTCGTGCTGAGACCCACTACATGAAAGACGCCCTGTCGATTTTTGGGGGGGATGTTAAAAGCAATAGACACAGTCACACTGTGAAGGGAGTCGAGACTCACAGAGCTGAGTCAGGGCATTCAGGAGGCGGCTTCTAATTTTTTCCTGATTAGAAAACCCACAAGAACCGCTCTGCCCCAGAAGCAGATGTTTCATGCTGCCATTTAAAAGTCTGTCTGAAGTCATACAAACATCTTTTTTAACAGTTCCAAAAAAAATGTTACAGCAACGCCAAGTTTGTCACTAAGAACTCCCTCCCACAAAGCCCTCTTCAATTTCCCTGATGCACGGGAATTTGACAACCCAGCCCCATCTCCTAGATGAGGTCAGGGCTGTATGGGGGCTCTCTGTCCAGGGAGCAGGAGTCGGGACCACAAGACATCACTTCAAATCACGGATAGCCGAATCCAGCTCTTACGGCACCTGATCATTTCCACATCTCAGCCTCTCCCGTTTCGTCAGGCCCAAGCCTGTTTCATTCAATGGCTCCAGAAGTCAAAAGGCAGTGAAGGAAAACTCAGTATTCTGTGACTCGCACCATCCAAGTGCTAGCCAGGCCAGAACACGCTTAGCTTCTGAGATTGGCGCATTCCAGCTGCTGGGGCTGGAGATCCGCCTACATGGGCACACATGTTTGGAACATATATCCTTTGGTATCTTAAGAAAATTATTTGTTCGTTGTGGTTTTTGTTTTGTTATTTGAGACAGAGTCTCTCTCTATAGGCCTTGCTGTCTTGGAACTCAATATGTAGACCAAGCTGGCCCTGAACATAAGAGACCTGCCTCTGGAGCTATAGGATTAAAGACAAGAGCCACCATACTTAGCCTTAGGGCTTAGTAAAGAAAAGACCTTTGTTCTTTTTCTGCTTTATGGGAAAACAGTAGGTTCAACTACAAACTATAGGCAGTCCACAGATCTATGAAAAATAAGGTGAACATGACCTAAAGGGGGGAAAAAAGAGGAAGGACAAATCAAGGCTGAAGTTAACATTGAGTTGTAAATTTGAGCTCTGTTCTCTGGATTCGTCTGGTCTCCCTGCGGAGCCCTGGGAATCCTGAGGTCTGGCCTTGCAGCTAAGGAGTGCTTCAGAGAACGCAAGGTGAAGTCATAGAGTCTCAACGATTTTACCACAATTAACTCCTAGTCAGTGAGACTCAGGTGTTATATTTCCTGCACGGGAGTTGTGAGCACTCGAGTGTGATGATGTGGGAATCAGAGCCCGTCTTAAGAGACGAGGTGAGCTTTTCAATTTGATTGGCTCTGGTCATTCACATCATAGATAGATGTTGGATATGACTGACAAATTCTTTATGAGTTTCAATAAATACAAGTCTTTTGTCAGAACAAGAAACAGAAAGGTATTTTTCACCAGCAGACGGCAAAGAATGTTCCAGAAATGTACTGTTGGAGCCACGAGTGACTCTGCAGTTCCATGTATGTCCACCAGGTGGTGTCAAAGTTGCTTGGCACCCTGCTGGGTCCATTCTACAGTAGCAGAAGACAAAGATGAAGTCCTTATTCCCAGGATGCTTACACTAAAAAACTTACCTACTCGCCTCTAGAAGGTACATCGGGAGAAAAAGCAAGCAAACAATTCTGCATATATTATGACTTACAAAACTCGGTGTCTTGTTATAAGTCATCCCAGTGAACACTAAATATGGTAGTCGGTGTGTGTTTGTAATCCCAGCACCAGGAGGCGGAGGATCCCAAGCCAGCTTGAACTATAACCTGGATTCTGTATCAGAAAGGGGGACGGGGGGCCTGGGGGTATAGGGAGGGGCAAAATCAAAATTTGAAAATTTTCACTGAAAAAAACTAAGGAAGTTAATGACCTGAACCAGGACTATTTTTTTTTTCTAACCCCAGATCTGAAACTTCTACCCGTAACTGCTTCCCAGAGCACATCTGGAACACTCAGGGATATTGCCTGAGGATGGTGTTTCCTAGCCCCCAGCTGCTTGTATTAATGAGACCTCCTCCAGCCTTCAGGAACAAAAGCACACCGCCCTTCCTTTCTCTCCAGAAGCCAGGTACAGCTGAAGTAACAACCCTCTCTTCTTTTTATTTTTGGTAATAACATGAAACCTTAATTCTTTTTATCTCCTCTGTTTCTTTAGGCAGTGATGGACATATGGTAGATCATATGTAACATTTGCTGTCACAAACACTGTTAGAGTCATCGACATGGGCAAGATGGCTATTGCTATACGGCTTCCAAGTTAGGGGCCCTTTGCCCAGGGTTTGGGGAAGCTGACCCATCTTTAAATATATGTGTGTGTGAGTGTGTGTGTGTGTGTGTGTGTGTGTGTGTGTGTGTGTGTTCGCGTGCATGAGTGTCTGTGTGTGTGTTTAGATTTCTTTATGAGTGTGGGTGTTTTACCTACATGTACGTATGTGTACCATGTGCTTACCTGGTGTCCATGTTGGTCCTACTAGGACATCAGTTTCTCTGAAAATGGAGTTACAATGGTTGTGAGTTTCCATGTAGGTGCTGGGAATACTACGAGGGGCCTCTGGAAGAGCAGCAAATACTCCTAACCACTGATCCATCTCTCTAGTCTCCAGAGGAATTCACCCCCCCCCCCCCATCTGTCCACGTGAAAGGTAGCACCTGCCGGGCGGTGGTGGCGCACGCCTTTAATCCCAGCACTTGGGAGGCAGAGGCAGGCAGATTTCTGAGTTCGAGGCCAGCCTGGTCTACAGAGTGAGTTCCAGGACAGCCAAGGCTATACAGAGAAACCCTGTCTCGAAAAACAAAAAACAAAACAAACAAAAAAGAAAGAAAGGAAGGAAGAAAGGAAGGAAGAAAGAAAGAAAGAAAGAAAGAAAGAAAGAAAGAAAGAAAGAAAGCTTGCACCTGTCAGAGGTGTCACGAGTGCAGCAGCAGCTGGAAGTGCATGTACCAAAGCCTGTGGAGTGGGTAGCTGTCTCATCACTTCTCAGATGAGGCTAGCAGAATTTAAGCAGCTACTTGCTCCAAGCCCTCAGGAATAGAGACTGAAAAGCCCCCTACACAGAATCCCAGGAAGGTAGCCAGACTCTGATGCTGCCTTCCAAAGGCTGCCTGTTGGACCGCATCTCTCATTTGCAACGTGCAACTGTTAACTTAACTTAGTAAGACAACCCCCAGATAGCCATCAGAAGCAAAAAGAAAACTGGACCCGGAGGCGTGGCTCGGCTGGTAAAGCTCCTTTACAATGGCATGAAGACTAAGCTTGGTCCCTACCACTTAAAAAGCTGGGCACGGTGACATGCCCCTATCATCCCAGTACTGGGGAGTCAGGGACAGGTAAACCCCTGGAGCTTGCTAGCCACCAGCCGGAATGAGCCCCTGGTCCCAGTGAGAGAACTGTTTTATAAAACAGGGTGGGTGGGTCTTCATGAGTGGAGGTTAACCCCCAGCCTCCTTGTCCTCCTTGTGAATACACACATACACACACACACACGCACACGCACACGCACACGCACACGCACACGCACACACACACACACTAAAACTAAAAACACACACACTAAAACTAAAAAAAAAACCCACGGAAATACTCTCTGCTTGGAGAGTTGGCCAAGCTCCTCTGGAGTCAGGTTTCTATAGATGACAGATGGTCACACCTTGTCACTCTTTCCCAAGAGAATTAGAGACACAAAACCAGTGCATGTTTTTTAAGCATAATAATAAGATTTTCTTTAAAAAAAAAAAAAAAAAAAAAAAAAAGTGAAAGGCTGTCAAAAAGCAGAACAAAGCTGGTCCCTGAGAGAGCTGATCAGAAACCCATCCCCCTCCCAGAAGCCATTCCTTCCCTCCTTTTCCCCCCTCCCCATAATTAAATCATCTTCCTCCCTGCTGCTGTCAGAGCGGCAGCCTGGTCACGTGACTGTCACTTTACAGTCCGCTTATGTCACTGCTTGTGATTCTGACTCCAAGGCATAGTGACGGCTCATTTAGAATCAATCAAACATTTATTAGGAGAGGGGGAGCCAGGGCCCCCTGGTCTCCAGTGCAGTTCTCTCCAGTTCTGTGCCACAGGCAAGGGCAGAATCAAAATGCCTCACGGTGGGGGATGGGGAGGCGGGTGGGGGAGGGGAAGCTCCACCTAGTCTAAGTGCTGCAGAGGGTCAAGGCCCGTGGCCCCACCCTGCTCCCCCACCCCCACCCCCGGGCTATGGATTTCATTCCAGGGAAGACTGGAGAGCTACAACGGCAGAGGATCTGTAATCATAGGTCTTAGCCAGCTGTGGCTGCTGTAGGGAGACCTTTAGTCTCTGGATGGCTTAAGTTACAGCCTTATTGCTCCTCGTGGGGGGATGGGTAGCACAGAAAGCTCAGCCTGAGTGGCCCCAGGGTCTGGTGAGGTCTCACTCCTTAGCTGTCGAGGTTGATCTCTCTGTATCTTCATTAGACATAGAGGGGGTATACACCATACACACCCACAATCTCACCAGCTAAGGACACCCACTTCCTAATGGCCGACACTTAGGGAATGAGAGTTTCAACATAAGGACGTGACAGGGACTCGAACACACCGACCACAGGAACTAGGATAAAACACTTTTGGAAATCACGCTTGAGAGTCTTGACTACTGAGGAAACAGGGGTATTTAAGCCAAGTTACTTCCAAGCAGAAGTGCTTTAAAGCCCAGAGCATAGTATGTAAAACATAATGAATGGCAGAGAGCTGCAGGAAGGGTCTCGTTGGGGTGAACTTTGCTCTGTGGAACTAGGAAATGGTTCACTCTGTCATCTAGTTGTGTTTTGTTTTGTTTTTTTCTGGTGTGTGTGTGTGTGTGTGTGTGGTGTGTATCTGTTGATGAGTGTGTGTACATATGTATACATGCACATGTAAAAGCTGGAGGTTGACACTGGGTGTTTTCCTCAATTGTTTCCTGTCAGTTTTGTTTGTTTCTGAGACAAAGTCCCTCACTGACCCTCCAGCTGGCCTCACCTCAGGGATCCACCCAACACTGGAATTACAGATTCACACCACAGCACAGGGATCAAAACCAGGGTCCTGGAGCTTTACACAGGAGGCACGTAACTGACTAGACCATACCCTCGCCTGTCTCTTACATCATGTGTGACCTCATCTTCATGGCATTGGAGGTCTTGTGACAAGTCCAACAGCATCCCTCTGGTGCCTGGTAATATATGTATGTGTGTATGTATGTATGTGTGTATGTATGTATGTATGTGTGTGTATGTATGTACATATATATGTGTGTATATATGTATATGTGTATATGTATATATGTGTATATATGTATATATGTGTGTATGTGTGTATATGTGTGTGTATATATATGTGTGTGTATATGTGTGTATGTGTGTATATGTATATGTGTGTATATATGTGTGTATATATGTGTGTATATATGTGTGTATATGTATATATGTGTATATATGTGTGTGTATATGTGTATGTGTGTATATGTATATATATGTGTGTGTATATATATGTATGTATATATGTGTATATATGTGTGTATGTGTGTATATGTATATGTGTGTATATATGTGTGTATATATGTGTGTATATGTATATATATATGTGTGTATATATGTGTGTATATATGTATGTATATATGTGTATATATGTGTATATGTGTATATATGTATATATGTGTGTGTGTATATATGTGTGTGAATATGTGTATACATATATACGTGTATACATGTATATATGTATACATGTATATATGCACATATGTATATATGTGTGTGTATATATATATATATATATCAAGCTCTGTGATATAGTTGAGAAAGTCAATGAACAAAAACTAAATTGTTCAGTGGACCCAATAATATCATGAGGACACTTGGGCCAAAACTAACGCTCAGTTTCCTCCCTGCGTGCCCTAGTCTCTCACATTGCAATGTGATGGATGTTGTTCTTGGCAAAGGCATTTGGGGAAAAAAAAGAAAAAATTGGGGTGTCCAGATGGATCTGACATAGACGACACTCCCCAGAAGGAAAAGGCTCTGAGATTGATGAGTAGGACTCCCCCAGCCACATGGAGCCGGTGGAGACTCGGCCAACATGTCTCCATCCCAATTGTTCACAGCTGAAATGATGGAGCCTGCTAGTCTTGGTCCAGCATTCCAGGCCAGGGGGTGGAGAGCACACAGCGTCTCTATGGCCTGCCCCACTTTGCTTGCCTCTCCCACAACGACTTCTAGTCCTGTGTCTCTCTTTATTCCCTTTTTTCCTCCTCGTCTGAGCCTTGTAGCTATTGTTAGACATCACTCTTATTGGGCGCTAAAGAACTTGCTGCCCTTTGCTAATATAAAGGTCGCCTTGAGTGGTGAGATAGCTCCGTGGGTACAGCTTCCACCTCAGAGCCCTGAGCTCAGCTCCAGCACCACACACAGTGGGCATGTGGCATGTGCTTCTAATGCCAGCACCTGGAAGCCAGTGACAGGAGGCTCAGACACTCATGACTGAGCTGGAGAGATGGCTCGGTGGCTGAGAACATTGGCTGTTTTTTTTTTTTTCCAGAGGACCTGGGTTCAATTCCCAGCATCCACTATCATCTGTAACTCTAATTCAGGGATCTGACATTCCCCTTCTGGCCTCTGCGGACACCGGGCACGCACATGGTGCACAGACACGCATGTAGGCAAAACACCCATACTCATACACTAAAAATCCGTTTCGATTTTAAAAAGAATTTAGGTGGGAGAGATGGCTCTGTGGTTAAGAGTACTCCTTGCTCTTACAGAAGACCCGGGTTCAGTTCCCAGCACCCACATGGTGGACAACCATTGGTAATTACAATTCCAGAGGGTCCAGTGCCTCCTTCTGATTTCTGTGGGCACCAGACATGCATGTGATGCATACATATAATATATATGTGCAAGCAAAACACCCATACACATTAAATGAAAAAAAAATCTTTACATTTTTAAATAAAAAGAAATTTATTTATAGCATTTTAAGCTATATAGAGACTTGATGTCAGCCTGAGCTACATGATCCTGAATATGTATATACATATGCATACATATTATATATAAAGACTATATATACAGGAGAGAGAGAGAGAGAGAGAGAGAGAGAGAGAGAGAGAGAGAGATATCCTTGTTACCCGTGGTCCCTGAAGACTGTCAATTTACATTCAGGATTTCATATAACTAATCCACTTAAACTTCACTATAGTGAGAACTTTGATATCTCTCTCTCTCTTTCTTTCTCTCTCTCTCTCTCTCTCTCTCTCTCTCTCTCTCTCTCTCCCTCCCTCCCTCCCTCCCTCCCTCCCTCCCTCTTCCTCCTACCCCCTTTCTCAAATAAAAAAAACCTTGCACAATCCATATTGCCCTACCCAGTATGACTCAAGTCACCCTCTTGTAAGACCTTTATCACAGACTTAGTGTTGCAGAACACTCCAGCCACATGCACCCGGGGAATCTGTTCAACATACTGCCTGTAAAACCTGTCTCGAAGTCCCCTCTAGAGTGTGTACCTGTCTTTTTACTGAGTTGTAGTCATGCCATACTTTTCCTCCCACAGTTTAAATCCATCGCTTCCGCTCAGAGCCTCCTGTGGCTTCCTTGTTCCCGCTGCCGGATGAGGTTCAAGTGCCCTGCCTATCATTGGAGACCCTAGAAACCTGTCCCAACTTACCCACCCAGGTGTATCTACTTCAGATAAACCATCCTCTTTTCTCCACTCCCTCCCCTCCTTCCTTGTGTCTCTTCCCTTGCGTTGTCTCCCTCTCACTCCTCTTGTACTTAGCAAACCTGAGGACCTGCTTCCCAGGACCCCTGCCCTGGACAGCATCCTAAAACCACTACATCTTGAGCACCCACCTTTAGCTCAGGGCGGTGCTAGAAAACCTGCCCAGACTATCTTAACCCCTTACTGAAGTTGTATCTGTTCTGCCCTGCAGCATGTGACACCCACCTAGTGAAAGACAAAGCCAGGGGAACAGCGGGTGTGTCGAGTTCCTAGCTTCTCTCCCTCACATCAGTTGGGCACAGGAGAGAGGAGCGTTGACTCTGATTTCATCCATGTACATTCACTCCAAACATCTCTGTGTACAGAGCAGGCACTAGAAGAGAAGCTGGCAGCCTACTATGGAAGATGGGCCAGGAACCTGGCCTTAAGTAAAAACACTAGGAGAAGGCATGTTACCTTAAGGGTTTTTTTTTCAATGTTTATTTTATGTGCATTGGTATCTTGCCTGCATATGAGGGTGTCAGATCCCTGGAACTGGAGCTACCTGTCAGTGAGTGCTGGAAATAAATGAACCCAGGTCCTCTGAAGAACAGCCAGTGCTCTTAACTGCTGAGCCATCTCCCCAGCCCAGTGGGTTACCTTCTTGACATCGAATTCTGTGTCCTTTCTCCCCTTGAGTCAGTTGTCTCCTGCATCAGCCTGGGTGTGCCTGGCTTGGGGGCCTTTGAATCCTGGGTAAGCTGAAGTGTTGATTTGCAATAAGCAAGTTCAGATCCGGCACGTGTCAGTTACCTCTGAGCTCTGAGCGGGAAGCGT